>NW_007727586.1:0-9711 GCF_000696425.1 Galeopterus variegatus | reverse complement strand
GCAACACCGAGGGTTGCGATCCCATTGCCGGTCCCGGTCCGGTACGGGCACGACACTGAGGGTTGCGATCCATTGCTGGACACGAAAAAAGACAAAAAGGAAAAAAAAAAAAAAAAAACTGAAAGGTCTAGCTTGTGGTCTCAACTTTTGCCACTTACTAAACTGTGACCTTGAAATGTCATTTAACTTCCCTAAGTCTCAATTTCTTATACGTAAAATTAAGATTGAGGCAGGGATAAAACACGGACAAGCCCCAGCGAGGCTGCTTATAAATATCCAGACTGGATCGGCACTGCCTGACTCTTTCCCTGGCAGGTAATGGCCTCATAATGTACCAGCAACAGCTTAACCACTCAACCAATCAGCATGCTGCACCTCGCACCTGTGCACAAAGAGGAACAAAAGGGGCAGGTGACTGCTGTTAGAGGCTTGGACCCAGGATGGAGAGAGAGAAGGTCAGGGGTGCATGGGTCTTCTCTCTGGTGGAGATGTCTGAGCACTTCTTGTGTGCATACCTTCACTTGATAATGAAGCCCTACTATGTTCCCTTTCTTTGTCCCTCTCTCCCATGCTTTTCGCTCCTGTGACAAGATTTTTATTTTCACAGATAGACCAAGAGCCTGGATCTGTGTTCAGTAACAAGACGACTACATCAAACCTCAGATTCTTTCTTATGTAGAAATTCCATGGTCCTTGGATAAGTCCTTATTACAGTCTTATAATTTATTTGCAATCTGCTTATCTATGGGATTACTCTAGAACTTTAAATGGACACCTCCTCCTCTTCCTTTGCTTTCTTTTTAACATACAACCAATTATCATATTATTTTTAATTTATTGGTTTTGAATAAAACAAGCCATATCAGTTCACCATAAAGATGGCTATATAAATTTAATTCTGATGTTCAGTGATCTGTACCTTGTGTTCATGTTTAGAATTTCTCTATGAAAAGTTAAAGGTAAGTTAGAAATATTTGGGGTTTGAGTACAAGCAGTTTTTTTTTTTTTTTTTCCTTTTTGTCTTTTTTCGTGTCTGGCAACGGATCGCAACCCTCAGTGTCATGCCCATACTGGACCGGGACCGGCAACGGAATCGCAACCCTCGGTGTTGCGCCTGCACCTCACTCAGCCAGTGAGCGGAACCGGTCTGTATGTGGGATCCGAACCCTCGGCGGGAGGCACCACCGCGCTCCCAAGCAGCGCACTGTAGCAGGGCGCAACCGGGCCGGCCCCTGAGTACAAGCAGTTTTAAGTAGAGTATTTAATCTATAGATGCAGCTGTTATCTTATTTCTTCCCAAGGTGGAATTGGATGGTGATAGTGGTATTTGGAGCTATGGAAAAATGTGTACTCACTTTTAAAATGAAGAAACTTATCATGGAAACACATCTATCCTGGCACCTAGATCATGGTAATTTTTGTTCATGGCTCTTTGGTATTTGTTGGGTTGCTCGGTGGACAAAGGGAGGTTGTTCTAAACAACCAGATGGAAAGTCATAAGCTTGATGGAACCTCAGAACTGTTTGAACAAGTGTCACATACACCAAGGTAAGTGTCAAAAACAGATTGAAATTCTCCAAACCACAAAACGGTCAACATGCATTACAGGGGGGTTAAATTTGTGTGTGTGTGTGTGTGTGTGTATATGTCTGTATGTTTATATGTATATGTATATATGTTATATATGTATGTAAGTATGTATATATGGGTATGTATTTACACACATACCTATGTATGTACATAAATATATACACACATGCATTTGTTTATGCATTGTCTGCCTTCCAAATTCCAAAAAGCAGCACCTGCTTTTGTATGTATAAGGAATTAGTACCTCTATACTTCATCAGCCTCAGTGGACCTCAAAGATCAATGAGATAGTCACCAAACTGTAGAGTCACTGAAAGTTTTATCTTCATCTTCTGTATTGGTCAGGTGGGGTATTCACTCCCTAGGGAGCAGAGTTCTCTTCAGTGCTAATTCTAACAATTATACTAATTCTGTTAATGATGCTATGTTATCAATAAGAACTCACCATAGAACATAGTAAACCAAAGAATACAATAACATTAGCCATCATGGTTCTTTTGGTCTTTAATTTAGTTAGATGTTTATTCATAAATAATGAACTCTCAGGCCAAGCCCGTGGTGCACTTGGGAGAGTGCGGCGCTGGGAGCGCAGCAGTGCTTCCACCACGGGTTTGGATCCTATATAGGGATGGCCGGTGCGCTCACTGGCTGAGAGCGGTGCGGCCAGTCACAAAAAGGACAAAATAATAATAATAATAATAATAATAATAATAATAATGAACTCTCTTGTAATACATAGGGGTTTCCTTCATCCTAGGTATTTTTTTTAAGGAAAAGTTTACGTGATGACAAAGGAATGGAAACCAGGTTTGTTCTGTAGGTCCTTATTTTTCCCCCAATAGTACAAATATATTACTGCTACCTAGTTGAAAGAGAATCAGTGGTAGAAACATCCAGAAGGAAACAACCCTCTTGAGCTTCTGATAGCAGCTATCTTCAATGTAGCATCCCTAAGGGTCAAGCAGTATGCGTTCAGTGTATTACTTACTTAATCCTTATAACCTTGTAAGTCAACACAAAATGATGACTTCCATTTTACAAATAAAAATATGAGCCTGAGGAAGTTCACCTCCAAGTCACATAGCAAGTCAGGGTCCCAGACGGTCTTCATCATCGGCCTCCCATTCATACACACCCTTTTGCATATGGTACTCGGGGCAGACTAGAAATGACTGGGTGTGTCCCTTTCACCCAGATGAGAAATATCCTCTCGAATTAAAACTTCTAGGTGTTCTACAAGCAGGAAAACGCACATTGGGAGAGCCCAGGTATGGATCGAATGTTGACCATCCTGGATGCTGCAATAATCTTGAAAGTACATGGGAAGTCACATATGCCAAACTTCCCTTCAGGTTTCATCTTCTCCATGAGTGGCCCAATGCATTGTGTTAGTCACTTTTCCTCCTTGAATTCTCACCATGTTATTAAAAATCTTTGTTTTCCTCTGAGTATTGAAGTAGGATTTACATTGTCACAGAAGTGATTTACGAGGCTGTCATGAGAAAACACCAAGCACTTTTGAACCCAGACACACTAACTGGAGGTCAGATGGGGTACATCATTAATTTCCTGGAGTTAACGCTGAGCCCTTGAAAGTGATACTGATCTGGAAGTTCCTGGACGTTCCGAACACCCAAACCACAGTGTAATTGTGGAAAGAGAAAGTCACAAACTGGTTCTATGGGATTACCCTAGCAGGATTTTTGTTTGACATTGTAATGAGCAAGATGAAATTCAAGAATTTGAGAAGATCTCAGTAAAGACAAAGAATTAACAGGCTGGAAAAGGGTCTGATCATCCCCACTTCAAAATCTGCAGAAGGAGTTGCTCAGCTTCATTCATTCCTTAACTATATTTTAATGTTTAACAGTCCTTTATAGTGACTCCACAAGAGACTTCTATTCAGACAATATTCTTAATTTTGAATCTCACTAAAATATTTACTTTAACCTTCATTTTTTTGAGCTACACTACTTTATGTTATTGTACCCATGGGTAAAAAATGATCAAGTTTGGAAGGGGGTAGGGGAGGAGAATCTGGATATATGATCCAGCAGAATGTTTCTGATTTATAAATGTATTTCCAAATAAACCAAATTTAATTATCCTTTTAATGAATTGCCTCTGTTGAAAAGCATGTAGGCAAACTGCCATAGAAAACCTGATCTCATGGTCGTCTTTCCTAAGCATAAAACAAAAATAATAGTCACCTTTTAAAAAAAACTTTAAAGGTTTAGCAACCTCAATATCCTAACATTAAGAGGGAGAGAGAGAGAAGGAAGGAAGGAAGGAAGGAAGGAAGGAAGGAAGGAAGGAAGGAAGGAAGAGCTGAGGTGCAGAAAAATCTCCCCCAAATACACGCTTTGGCATGCAGAGTGCTTTGAAAATTAAAAGGCCTCAGAAATAAGCCTTAGAACCAAGGTATCTATCTGACCTCCCCCCCACCTTTCTATCTCTCAGATCCTCTTTCCCAGAGCACCTGGAGGGACTTTCTCTCTCTGGAATTTCCTTATCTGACTGAGAAAGCACTCCTTTCCCAAAGAAATGCAATTGTCTCAAGACTCCTCCCTTAGGAATCTCATCAAATAGGCAGAAAAGAACCACCACTGGAGTCACTATGCCCAGGGAGACTTTTCATCTTTTCTCCTGAGGGCAGCTCTGGGAGATTATCTGGGAGGCTTTATCTGCATAATAAGACAACCTTTGTTCACAGTCAACTTCAGTCCCTCTGCTTCCTGACAAGTCCTCTAGAACTCAGAGGAACTTTTGTCATTTCCTCCTATACCCCCATCTCACCCGTTACTTCTGGAGAAAGGGTAAACAGGCATCTGTATCCCATTGGGTGATTATTCTCATACATTCATATGTCTTTTTCTCCTACTGATCTGCCTTTTGTTAGTTCACTTTAGCAAACTTTCAGAGGATGAAGGTAGGAGCTTTCCCTTTTCGCCCTTACCAAAGAAAGACAGACAGACAGACAGACAGAGAGAGAGAGAGAGAGAGAGAGAGAGAGAGAAACTTATCACCTTGAACAGAGAGAAGAAACTTATTACCTTGAAAATAAGGAACATATTACAAATTTAACATTTACAAGTCAGAGTAATTATTTGAGTTCAGTAAGATGTGATAGTATTTTTACTATTAGCTATTAGTTATAGTATTTTGAAATCCATGCATTTTGTTTTTTTGGCAGCTGGCTGGTACAAGGATCTGAACCATTGACCTTGGTATTAACACACCAGGCTCTAACCAGCTGAGCTAACTGGCCAGCCATAAAGTTTTTAAAGACACAAAAGATTCTTGTATATTAATTAACTCATTGATGCACGTAAGAGCCACTTAGAAATTCATTTCTTTGCAAATTCTGCCCATATGATCTATTACCTGTTATTTAGGATTATCAGTGTGGAATGTTAGAAGACCAAAGAAAGAATTTTTTCCCAGCTACCATTTAGTAGGTGTAACCTTTTCCACTCCAAATGCTTTCCAATTTCATTCTCTACTTCCTTGCAGTACTTTGGCCATTGACATTCAAGGAGGATGAGTTTCAAAAGTCATTAGGAGCAATAGAAAACTGGGGAGGGAGAAAAGCCCAGAATACCAAGAAAATGGAACCTGCTCTATGCTAGAAAAACTGTCCTCTTTCTTCCTTTCCTTCTTGTTTTTCTCTTCTTCCTGCCCAGTGATCCCTTTTGAACTTCCCAAACTCCTGGCTGAGGTCTAGACAGAACTGCAAAGCACAGGCATACATAGCAGCAGCCAGCAAGGTGAGAAGGTCCACACCTTAAACCTCACAAAAAATCATTTCTAAAAAGAAGAGGAAGTTATGGATGCAAATGAAAGTTCGTTTGCTAAACTGAGTTGGAGCCATTTCTAGAGGGCGAACTTTGGTTCTTCCTCCTCCTACAACACTGAATTAATTTAGTTCACCAGAGACCAGGACTTACTGATCCTTGAAGAGTAGAGCTATGTAGCCCCACACCACCTACTGTTTCCTGGTTTTGCATTTCCAAGGCTCAGTTGTTCCACCTGTTCCTAAATCAATTGAAATAAAGAGCCGTTCACAGGGGATAGAATGTTATCTATAGTATGGAAATATTTGTGCAAAAATTTGACAAGGTACAGTGTATCTTTTATGTATGGATTAGTTTGTCTAATTGAGAAAGTAAAAAACCTAGACTAGCTAAAGTTACTGTATCAGTGGCTTACTGGAGGCCCATGCATCTTTGGGGGTACATTGTTCAAGGCTCTGTTATCACGTTTCTAACTACAAATTCTGATTATTTATTTGCACATCCTCTCCCCCCATCACACTGTGAACTTCTCAAGGCCCTGTCTCCCTCATCTTGGTATCCACTACCTACCCTCCTCTGCCTCTTTGACACTTCACGGTAACTGAGAGAAAGCAGGCATTCAATATGTGCTTTTTAATGAAATATAAAAGTGAATGAATTAAGGACCTTTGGCTATCTTTCACATGAATCAATGCCTTATTCTTAGGAAAAATTATTAGCATATATTATTTTTCAATTATCCTTTATCAGAAAGTAGGTAGGTACAGTAAGATATGAATTACTTTCTCAGTTTGATCCTTTTTAATCTTTCCATATAGTATAAAGAAAAAGCTGCAGGCTTCCTGTTCCTGAAGGCAAATCTGCTTGCCTTTGACTGTATTTCGTAGCCTGCCTCAATGACTCCCTTCCCATAGAAACACAGCTTCATATATTGGCATGGTGAAACTGCTATAAAAGAATCCACATTTTTTATGGATTAAAAATTGACCTTTATTCTTTATTGTTCTTTTTCAAAATTAATATGCTTTGAAGGGCTATAAAGTTGATACTGGGACTCACAAAAAAATAAAATGTCATCTAAATCAATGGTTGCTTGTTGTGATTAGATACCTCCCAAGAATTTTTTGTTGTTATTGAATGAAGACTAAATGAAATTTTCTTTATAATCTAGGCTGATATATTTTATAAAGTTTCCTATTGCAACTGTGATTTGTGGTAGGATGAACATGATTAAATTGGATAGTCTGAATTTTCAAAGTCAATCACTCCCTTTTTTGCAGGAATGCCAAGAAAGGAAAAATGCTGCGGAGGTCAGAGGGCTCGTGGCAAGAGGAAAAAGCCCACAGATACATTTTCAAAGTTTTCCCTGATGAATACAATGTTCAGTAACAAGAGACCTGCCTCCGGGGAAGAAACAAGCTTTTAGAGAGTTGGCTGAAAAGAGAAACAAAGCCTGAATATGAAACTGCCTTTACATCTCTGAGGCTTAAGTGATAACTGAATGTTTTCAAGTGTCTTTGACAACACCGAATATTATGAAGCTGCAATTCCAAAAGAAATTGCAAAAGAAAATTTAATGGCTGAGCTTCAAGTCAGTTCTAGATATTGCTAAAGGGCTACAAGAATAATATAGAAAGGGTTTAGCTTCTGTGCATGACCCAGCAACTCCAGCAGTGAAAACTCAGAATGGATCAATAAGTCTCCTAATAGCTGAAAAAATCAGCCTTTGGAGGGGTAAAGGCAACAACCAACTGATATACTATATTCATTCTGAAGTGCTGCATTTAAGACAGAAGGTATCAAGGATTTGCACAAGTGGATAAGACTTACACTGAGAGACAGCCATGGACCTCAGGGCTTATACGTCCAGAAATCTTTTGAAAAGTAAGAAAAACTTTTAGAAGTTTAAGAGAAATGTTCTACCTGAGCTCTATTTCTTACCAGCACAACAATATCACCAGGTCTTCTTCAACATTAAGATGAAAATATATCAGGATAAGATATATTATTATGTGAGAGGCTTTGGAGGAATCAAAGATTCCATCTCCTGGAGGCTAGTAATAGTAAATTTACCAAAAACAACAACAACAACAACATAACCCCCCAAAAAACAGCTCCACAGACCTCATTTACTTGGGTTGGTATATTATCCTTTGGCTCCTTAAATGCCAATTCATTCATTTTCTTTAAATCACTCTTGCAAAGTTCATCTGTAATAAAGAAGACAAACTGTAACCATGTGAGCCTTCAGCATTCACAGTAAGCACAGAGAGCTGACATCTAATCAGAAACTTACCAAAAATCATGGGAAGAGTCTTTGACAAAATACAATTGGAACTTTTAATTCAAATTTAGATTGAAAATTAAGAATAATTTGGACTCCATTTGAGGTTGTTAGGTAGAATTTCAGATTCTGTTTCTGTTGACTTAAGAAATTATACAGAAGCTCTTATTTTCTTATTTTCCCAATACATTTTCCATCCTGGGTCATTAGCCCATTCCTTACCTTTAGGAATTAGCCATTTTAAATGACCTACTCTTTATAGTTGCATACAGGGACTTAGCTCTAATAACATAATAAATTTTAATATTGGAAAATAACTGTTAAAAATGTTAGAATCAGGAAATAAGTCCAAAATCCAGTAACTTTTTAGATTATTAGATATATACTATTTGTAATGCTATATTTATAGAAAAATGTACTCATTTTATAACATAGTGAAATTTTTAGTTTAAAAAATGAATGGGTTCTATCCGGTATGTAAGAAGCTTGGAAGTCGCCATTCTGTCTTGAAACAAATCAAAGGCTAGACAAACTGAAAAATCGACAGCTCTTCATAGATCCATTGGAAGAGTAAGGTCCCAGGGCAAACCAATGCCTCCAACATTGAATAGACCAACAGGTGAAAACAGAGAATCACAACTCACCAGAGCAGAAACCTCTGTAGGAACCACTTGTGGGTAGGGGAACTTGAACTGTAGCTGACGAATTGTTGAAGGCTCAGTGTGGACAATCTGAGAGATAAAAAGCCCAGGGAGGGAGACCCAGTCACGAGGTTGGGTGTTGGGGGAGGGAGCGGGAACATGCTTGTACTTTTTGCCTCCAGGACCTTCACCTGGTTCTCACAGTGAGTATTGAGAGAGAGAGAGAGAGAGAGAGAGAATTCCCTCATGCTTCTCGCAGGGGGAGGGGAAAAGGAACCATTTTAAAATACAGACATGCACTACATGACAATGTCTTGGTCAGTGACATACCACATGTAAGAGCTGAAAAATTCATATCACCTAGTGATCCTATAGCCCGTTGTAATGACCTAAAACAGCACATTACTTACATAGGAGCAACAGGCAATACCATATAGCCTAGGTGTGTAGTAGGTTATACGATCTAGGTTTGTTTAAGTATACTCTGTGATGTTTGTTTGCACCACAACAAAGTCACCTAATGAAAGTCACCTATTTCTCAGAAATCCCTATTGCTAAGCCATACATGACTGTGCACTGGAGCATTATGTTATTTTTTTTTATTTTTTTTTTCCTTTTTGTCTTTTTTACTGACCGGTAATGGGATCGCAACCCTTGGTGTCGCGCCCGTACCAGGGACCGGCAACGGGATTGCAACCCTCGGTGTTGCGCCCGCACCACGCTCAGCCAGTGAGCAGGAACCGGTCTCCACATGGGATCCGAACCCTCGGCGGGAGCGCCGCGCTCCCAAGCGGTGCACTCTCCAGTGCGCAACTGGGCCGGCCCGAGCATTATGTTATTTTTAACAAGCTCTGCCTGCAGGAGAAACTAGTTAACCAGGACCTAACCTGCTGGGGTTTATCAATGCCTAACTGACCTGGGGGAAGAGAAATATCCAGCTCCAGCCCCCTCTAATCATCCTGTCTGCCCAAGGGAGAGAGGGGGAAACTGAGAAGAATGAAGTTCACACTCCAGAGGCACAGGCTCATTGAAAGACAGAGACCTAATTATAGGACTTGGAATGCTTTCTCTCTCCTCACATTTCACCACAATATTACTAAAGGCCTCTTTATAGCAGTTACTTTCATTCAGTACATCATGCTCAACTATCAAGTAAAAGTTATAAGACATACTAAAAGGCAAAAAGCACAGTTTGAATGCACAGAGCAAGCATAAGAAAACAGACACAGATACAGCAGGGATGCTGGAATTATTAGACTGGGAATTTAAAACAACTATGATTAATGTGCCATGGGTTCAAAAGGATGAAGAAAACAGCATGTAAACAGATAGGTAATAGGCCAAAGAGATGGAAATTCTAAAAAAGAACCAAGAGAAATGCTAGAGATCAAAATCACTATAA
>NW_007727585.1:394124-397498 GCF_000696425.1 Galeopterus variegatus | reverse complement strand
AACGAGTCAGGCAGTGAAAAAGAAATACCACATGTTTTCACTTATTGGAGGGAGCTAAAGGGACTCTGGAAAGGAAAACAAAAGGAGTTACTCCAGAAAGTATAGCCTAATTGCATGAATATCTGCTCAGTTCCAAGCAAACTGGGCCTGAGGATTTCTGACAGACCTTTTAAGAGAGCTTCTCCATGCGACCAGCAACATCTCTTTGAATCTCCAAAGGATGTCAACTACTCATATATCACACAATTCCAGCTGACACAGTGACACAGAATTACCCACAGGCTGTGGCGAAGAAGTGGGCTGGCCAAAGTCTTCAGTCTGAGCTGTCAGGTGCCCTACTCCTCCAGGTGACCCAGACTTACTGAGTTTGATCCAGTATCTCACCAATTCCTCTGTCTCTGGTTTCAGCTTTATGATCTGATTAAAATTTCCCAGCATCAAAAAAAAAAAAAGATATAGACTGGGGCTGGCCTGGTGGCGCACTGGAGAGTGCGCCGCTTGGGAGCGCAGCGGCGCTCCCGCTGAGGGTTTGGATCCCATGTGGAGACTGGTTCCCGCTCACTGGCTGAGCGCGGTGCGGCCCAACACCGAGGGTTGCGATCCCATTGCCGGTCCCCGGTACGGGCGCGACACTGTGGGTTGTGATCCCGTTACCGGTCAGTAAAAAAAGACAAAAAGAAAAAAAAAAAAGATATAGACTGGATGAGTGGATCAAAAAACTAGACACAACTGTATGCTGCCTGCAAGAAACTCACTTCACCAATAAAAACACACATAGATTAATAGTGAAGGGATGGAAAAGACACTCCAGGCAAACGGAAACACCAAATGAACAGGAGTTGCCATACTTATATCAGTAGAGAATATGCCAGGGGTATATCAGATAAAATAGACTATCAAACCAAGAACTACAAAAAGAGACAAAGAAGGACATTATATAATAATAAAAAAGATCAATGCAGAAAGAAGATGTAACAATTATAAATAAATAAATAAATAAATAAATAAATAAATAAATAAATAAATATATGCACCCAACATTGGAGCACCCAGATATATAAAGCAATGGTTATTGGATCTAAAGGAAGAGACAGAGATAGAAAGGGACCACAGCAAGGAAAGGACAGTTAAGTACAGAGGAGGACATCAGTGAGAGAATATGGGAGGGCAGTGGGAGCCTGGTGAGGACCCCATGGAGCATGAAAATGAAGCAGGGAGGTGTAGAGGAGAAAGTCACTGGCTTCAACTGCTGCCACATCTCTCAAACCAGGATCATCCAAGAGGAATTCTCTCTTGCAGTGGAAAGAATATGCATGGCTATGTGCAGTTCCCAGCAGTAACTCTCCTCCTGCTCCTGCTCCAGCCCACCCCACCACCTCTACAGTTGCCTACCACTGTGTAGTCCCAGAGCTGTGGCCCTTCTCCCCACACAGGAGTTCATCCTACACAGTGTACCCCACTGTATGGCCCATGTTTCCTGTGTGGTGCTGGGTGCCTGTGTGGTGCCAGCCTTCCAGCTGCCTGCACAGCCCCAGCTGCCTATGTGACCACAACTACACGACCACCAGGGCAACTTCACCCACATGCCTGGGTCTAGCCTTCCAGCTGCCCATGAGGTCCCCCCACTAACATGGACCCAGCTATCTAGCTGCCCCTACAGCCCCAACCTCCCAGCTGCCCATGTGGTTCTACCTGCCCATGTGATCCCAACTGACTATCCAGCCATGTGGCTCCACCTGCCCACAAGGGCCCAGCCATCAAGCCACCTGCATGTTTCCAGATGCCCTAGCCACCCATGTTGCCCCAGACATTCAGTCACTAGCATGATCCCAGCTGCCACAGCCACCCATTTGGCCCACTTGCACATGCAGGCCCAGCTATCTAGCCACCTGTGCAGCCCCAGCTGCCCTGTCTGCCCACACTGCCTCCACTGACCTGTGTGGGCCCAACTGCATGCATAGCCCAGCCACAGAGGTAGCTGCTATCATCCCCTGGAAATACTGAGTCTACCAAGAACTACTGAGTCTACCTAGAACAACCGAGTCTACCTGTAACTATTGAAACTACTGAGTCTGCCTGGGACCAAAACTAAAACACTCTACCCAATGGGAAATATATAACAAATCTATGGGAGGAAGTCTTTCTCCTCAAAAGCCACCCAGAGTAATAGAAGAAGCAACCACCAGATGACTAGGCATCAACATAAGGATACTAGAAATATGAAAAAACAAGAAAGTATGACACCATCAAAGGAACAATATAATTATCAACTACCAGACCCCAAACAACAGGAAACCTTGATTTGTCTGAAAGGGAATTCTGAGTAACAATCTTAAAGAAACTCAGTGTGACACAAAAAGACTCAGTTAGACAACACAATGAAATGAGAAAATCAATCCAGGACTTGAAGGAGGAAATCTACAAGGAGAGTAATACCATAAAAGAGAATGTAGCAGAACTCCTGAAACTGAAAGACGTATTCAATGAAATAAAAACTGCAATTGAGAGTGTAGGTAGCAGGCTAGAGCAAGTGGAAGAAAGAATTTCTGAACTTGAAGATGGTCTGTTCTAAATAACACAAGCAGAGAAAAAAAAAAAAGAAAGAAAGAAAGAAAGAAAGAAAGAAAGAAAAAACAATTTAAAAAATGAAAATCTAAGAGATCTAGCAGACGACCTTAAGCACACAAACATGCAAATCATGGGTGTTCCAAAAAGGGAGGAGAAAAGAAAAGGCAATGAAAATATATTCAATGAAACAATAGTGGAAAATTTCCCAAGTATTGGTAGAGATACAAACTTTCAGATTCAAGAGGCTCAAAGATCCAAAACAGATTCAATCCAAAAAGATCCTCCCTGAGACACATTGTAGTCAGACTGTCAAAAATCAAAGACAGGGCCGGCCCGTGGCTCACTCGGGAGAGTGCGGTGCTGATAACACCAAGGCCCCGGGTTCGGATCCCACATAGGGATGGCCAGTTCGCTCACTGGCTGAGTGTGGTGCTGACAACACCAAGTCAAGGGTTAAGATCCCCTTGCTGGTCATCTTTATAAAAAAAAAAAAAGTCAAAGACAAAGAGAGAATCCTAAGAACAGCAAGAGAAAAGCATCAAATCACCTATAAGGGAGTCCCCAGCAGACTAACAGCAGACTTCTCTGCAGAAACCCTACAGGCCAGAAGAGAATGGGTTGATATATTCAAAGAACTAAAAGAAAAATTCTGCCAACCAAGAATACTATACCCGACAAGGCTGTCCTTCAGAAATGAAGGGGAAATAGTATATTTCCCACACAAACCAAAGCTATGTGAATTCACCACCATACAACCAACTCTACAAGAAATCCTTAAGGGAGTCATGTGCCTAGAACCCCCAAAA
>NW_007727585.1:372187-393583 GCF_000696425.1 Galeopterus variegatus | reverse complement strand
GATTTATCCAGCAAGAAGACATAACAATCATAAATATATATGCAACCAACACTGGAACATCCAGATATATAAAGTAAACACTAGTAGACCTAAAGAAAGAGATAGACCCAAATTCATTAATGGTTGAGGACCTGAATGCCCTTCTCTCAACATTGGGCGGTCATCTAGGCAACAAATCAACAGAGAAACACAGGATTTAAACTATGCTTTAGACCAATTGGACTTGGCAGATATCTACAGAACATTTCATCCAACAACCACAGAATGTGTTCTTCTCATCAGCACATGGAACATTTTCCAGGATAGACCACATGTTAGTTCACAAATAAAGTCTCAACAAATTTTAAAAACTCGAAATCATTTCAAGTATCTTTTCAGGCCATAAGATCAAAACTAGAAATCAGTAACAAGTGAAACTCTGGAAACTATACAAATATGTGGAAATTAGACAATGTGCTCCTGAATGTTCTATGGGTCCAAGAAGAAATTAAACAGGAAATCAAAAAATTGCTGGAAACTAATGAAAATAAAGACACATCATACCAAAACCTGTGGGATACAGAAAAAGCAGTACTAACAGGGAAGTTTATTGTAACAAATGCTTACATCAAAAGCATAGAAAGATTTCAAATAAACAACCTAATGCTACACCTCAAAGAACTAGAAATACAAAAACTATCCAATCCCAAAATTAGTAGACAGAAAGAAATAATTAAGATCAGAGCAGAACTAAATGAAATAGAGACCCGTAAAATGATACAAAAGATCAATGAAACAAAAAGTTTGTTTTTGTTTTTGTTTTCTTTTTCTTTTTTAAAGATGATCGGTAAGGAGATCTTAACCCTTGACTTGGTGTTGTTAGCACCATGCTCTCCCAAGTGAGCTAACTGGCCATCCCTATATAGTGATCCAAACCCATGGCCATGGTGTTATCAGCACCACACTCTCCCAAGTGAGCCATGGGCTGGCCCAAAAAGTTTGTTTTTTGAAAATATAAACAAAATAGAGAAACCATTAGCTAGACTAACTAACAAAAGAAGAGAGGAGAATAACAAAAATCAGAAATGAAAAAGGAGAAATTACAACCAATATCACAGATTTAGAAAGAATCATTAGAGATTATTATAAACAAATATATGTGAACAAATTTGAAAACCTGGAGGAAATGGACAAATTTCTGGATGCATACAAACTACCAAGATTGAACCAAGAAAATATAGAAAATCTGAACAGACCAATAACAAACAATGAGATTGAAGCAGTAATCAGCAGTCTCCTAACAAAGAAAAGCCCAGGACTGGATAGCTTTACTGCTAAATTCTACCATGCCTTTAAAGAGGAATTAATACCAATTCTCTTCAAACTATTCCAAAAAATTGGAACACAGACCATCCTCCCAAATGCATTCTATGAAGCCAGCATCACCCTGATACCAAAACCAGATAAAGATGCAACAAGAAAGAAAACTACAAGCCAATAACCTTGATGAATATAGATGAAAAAGTCCTCAATAAAGTATTAACAAACAGAATACAGCAACACATCAGAAAAAATTATACACCACAATCAAGTGGGATTCATCTCAGGGAGACAAGGATGGTTCAACAAAGGCAAGTCAATAAATGTGATACGCCACATCAACAAAATCAAGAACAAAAATCACATGATTATCTCAATAGACACAGAAAAAGCATTTGACAAAATTCAACATCACTTCATGATAAAGACACTCAGCAAATTAGGTATAGAAGGAAAGTATGTCAACACAATAAAAACCATATACAACAAACTCATTGCCAATATCATCCTGAATGGGGAAAAGCTGAAAGCTTTCCCCTTAAGAATGGGAGCAAGACAAAGATGCCCCCTCTCACCACTCCTATTTAATATAGTACTGGGGGCTGACCCCGTGGTGCACTCGGGCGAGTGCGGCACTGGGAGCGCAGCGGCACTCCCGCCGCAGGTTCGGATCCTATATAGGGATGGCCGTTGCGCTCACTGGCTGAGCATGGTGCACTCACTGTGGTGCGCTCACTGGCTGAGCATGGTGCGGGTGACACCAAGCCAAGGGTTGCGATCCCCTTACAGGTCACAAAAAAAGACAAAAAAATATATATATATAGTACTGGAAGTACTAGCCAGAGCAATCAGGCAAGAGAAAGAAATGAAGGGCATCCAAATTGAAAAAGATGAAGTTAATTGTCCCTGTTTGCAGATGACATGATCCTATAGAGAGAGAAACCTAAAGACTCTACCAAAAAACCCCCCTTAGATCTGAGAAACAATTTCAGCAAAGTTTCAGAATACAAAATCACGCAGATATCAGTAGCATTTTTATACTCCAGCAATGAGCTAGTAGAAAAAGAAATTAAGAAAGCTATACCATTTACAATAGTCACCAAAAAATAAAATACCTGGAATCAACTTAACCAAGGAGCTGAAAGATCTCTGCAATGAGAACTACAAATCACTGCTGAAAGGAATTACAGAGGACACAAAAAGATGGAAAGACATTCATTCCATGCTCTTGGACTGGAAGAATTAACATTGTGAAAATGTCCATACTACCCAAATCAATCTATAGATTCGATGCAATCACCATCAAACTATCAATGGCATTCTTCATAGAAATAGAAAAAAGTATCCTAACATTTATATGGAACAACGAAAGACCCCAAATAGCCAGAGCAATCTTGAGCCAAAAAATAAATAAATCCTAACATTTATATGGAACAACGAAAGACCCCAAATAGCCAGAGCAATCTTGAGCCAAAAAAAAAAAAATAATACGAAAGACCCCAAATAGCCAGAGCAATCTTGAGCCAAAAAATAAATAAATAAATAAATAAAGCCAGAGGCACTACACTACCTGAATTCGGATTATAGTACAAACCTATAGCAATGAAAATATCCTGATACTGGCATAAAAACAGACACTTGGACCAATGGAACAAAATAGAGAACCCAGAAATCAACCCATGCACTTACAGCCAGCTGATTTTCCACAAGGGCACCAAGAACATACATTGGAGAAGGGACAGCCTCTTCAGCAAATGGTGCTGGAAAAACTGGATATCCATGTATAGAAGATTGAAACTAGACACATACATCTCGCCATATACCAAAATGGATTAAAGATTTAAATATGAGACCTGAAACTATAAATCCCCTGGAAGAAAACATAGGGGAAACACTTCAGGATGTAGGACTTGGTGAATACTTTATGAATAAGACCTCAGAAGCACAAGCAACAAAAGAAAAAATAAACAAATGCGATTGTATCAAACTAAAAAGCTTCTGCACAGCAAAGGAAACAATCAACAGAGTGAAAAGACAACCTACAGAATGGGAGAACATTTGCAAACAATATACATCCAACAAGGGATTAGTATCCAGAATATACAAGGAACTCAAACAAGTTAGTAAAAAAACCCCAGAAAATCTGAATAAAAAAACATGCAAAGGTGCTGAATAGACGTTTCTCAAAAGAAGACATATAGGCCGGCCCGGTGGCGCACTGCTACAGTGCGCTGCATGGGAGCGCGGCGGTGCTCCCGCTGATGGTTCGGATCCCACATACAGACCGGTTCCCGCTCACTGGCTAAGCGAGGTGCGGGCGCAGCACCGAGGGTTGCGATCCGTTGCCGGACACGAAAAAAGACAAAAAGGAAAAAAAAAAAAAAAGAAGACATACAAATGGCCAACAAGTGTATAAAATAATGTTCAACATCACTGATCATCAGAGAAATGCAAATGGAAACCTCTTTGAGATATGATCTCACCCCAGTTAGACTGGCTATTATAAAAAAGACAGAGAATAACAAATGCTGGTGAATATGTGGAGAAATGGGGGCTCTTCTACACTGTTGGTGGGACTGTAAATTAGCACAGCCACTATGGAAAACAGTATAGTGGTTTCTCAAGCAACTACAGATAGAACTACTATACGGTCCAGTAATCCCATTGCTGGGCATATACTCAAAGAAATGGATATCATCACATCGAAAGGATACCTGCACTCCCATGTTCATCGCAGCTCTATTTACAATAGCCAAGATATGGAACCAACTTAAATGCCCATCATCAGAAGACCGGATAGGTAAAATGTGGTATTATATACACTATAGAGTACCAGTCAGCTATTAGCACAGCCACTATGGAAAACAGTATAGTGGTTTCTCAAGCAACTACAGATAGAACTACGATATGGTCCAGTAATCCCATTGCTGGTAAAATGTGGTATTATATACACTATAGAATACCAGTCAGCCATAAAAAAGAATGAAATTCTGCCATTCACAACAGCATGGATGAGTTTGGAGAAAACTATGTTAAGTGAAACAAGCCAGACACAGAAAGAAAAATACCACATGTCATCAGTCATATGTGGGGGCTAAAATATAAAAAGAAAGTAAGAAAGAATCACAATAATACATTGAACTTTCACTGGAGAGAACTGAATGGTGGTTACTAGAGGTGGGAAAGGGGGAGTGGGGAGTTAGCAAGAAATTGGTTAATGGACACAAGGAATGATTACATTTTGTAATGATGAACAAGCTAATGATCCTGGTTTGATCATTACACACTGTACACGGGTACTGATAGTCAACTCTGTACCCCACAGATATGTATAATCAATTATGTTTCAATAAAAAAGAGATACGCCCTCACAAGACACACTCAGAATAATGTTTGAGCAAATGTTTGGGCACCCTGTGACCTAGTCAAGTTGACACATGAAATTAACCATCACACTGGTGGATCTGAATTCAAATCCAGACAATCTCTACCCATCCCGGGGTCTCTTTGGAATCCAAGTTTGAAAATTTCCTGAGACAGTGAATAATAGGCTGAGATATTGTGGAGTGGTTAAACTGATGCCTTAAAGGAAGTATAAGCTGGGAAATACTAGTACTGATGGTATTATTAATAATAATTATTGTTTTTAGAGATGAAGCCATGATAGAGGTTTGGGAGTGGGAGGTATTGGAAGTCTCCAGGGGGCTTATAAAATGGCTGAAACAAGAGCACTGGAAGGTGTGTTAGTTAACTATTAGTTTGATAGGCTAAGCTACTGCAACGAAGGGACCAGATTATACAGAGGCTTAAACAGAATAGAAGTAGTGTATTCCTGTCCTTTTTGGAATCTACACCTGAGCTGTCCAACATAGTAGCCCCATGTGGCTACTGGACACTTGAAATGTGGCTGGTGAAACTAAGGAAGTGAATTTCGTATTTAATTTCAATTAGTTTATATTTAAATAAAAAAACCAAACTCTATTGAGTTGTTGTAAAACTTTTTTAAAGTGTGTTTGAACAGCTTGGATATATTAAATATTTTTTCCAGTGCAAATTTTATGAAACTGAAATATGAAATATGAGATATTTCTGATGAAAATTTAGCATCTTAACTGAGATGTGCTGTATGTGTAAAATACCTACTGAATTTTGAAGACTGGGAATGGAAGAAAAGAATGTAAGATATCTTATTAATAGTTTTCTATATTGGTTACATGTTGAAATGATAACCTTTTGGATATATTGAGTTAAATAAAATATTATTAAAGCTAATTTCACCTCTTTCATCTTACTTTTAAAAAAATATGGCTAGTAGGTAATTCACGATTACATTATGTGCTCACATTATATTTCTGCTGGATAGCGCTGGTCTAGACTACTGGAAAGTGTATGCATGACTTACGCTCACATCCCATGGAGCAGAAATTAGTCATAAGTTGACACCTGCCTGCAAAGGATGCTGGGAAATGTAAACATAGTCTCTTGCTAAGCAGCTATGTATCTGAGAAGCAGAGATCTAGCAGTGGTGGACAGCTCGGAGCCTCTGCCTTGGAAAGACCAGAAACTGTGATCGGAAATGGCACAGGGATAACAAGGTTAAGGATGTAACAGGGTGTGAATAAAATATAATCCAGAGGAGGAGGTTAAGAAATTGTGAATAATCATCTCATCGTTACATGCAATATACTGATCTTCCTGTTTACTCTAGCAAAAAGACACACGCACAATTCTTTTTAGTAACTATATTGACACTATTGCTAAGTTGCACCTTAAATTCTGACAAGAGCATTAGCATTTTATGCGTCATCTTATGATCCTTATGAGGTCCAACACTCAGCACGATGCCTGGCTTATTGTAGGTCCTCAACAAACATTTGTTGAACAAATATATGAATAAATTTGGCTATTTAGATAAAGATAAAAGTAGAGGAGTTAGAATACATAATTCATTTATTCAACAATATTTAAGCACTTATTGTTCTAGGCATGGGGATGTAGCAGACAAAAAATTCTGCCCTCTGGAGAAGCAGGGCTTAGAATAAACAAATAAGCATACAAATAAATTTTACAATATCAGTTCACAATACATACTATGAATAAAAAGAAAAGAGAATGGAGAGATTTAGAGCGATGGTGTGACCACATTTCAGATTGAGTGCTCAAGGAAGGCTTCTTTGAGGAGGTGTCTGTCCAGAAACCTGAGGGTAGTGAATAGGGTAGACCTGGGAATGTCTGGAAGAAGAGCGTGATGGGCAGAAGGAGCAGCAAGTGGAAAGTCCCTGAGACCAGAATGTGCTGGTGTTGCTGGAGTAACAGCGAAAAGAGAGGTTGGAAGGGACAGTAACACGAGATGAAGTCAGAACAGGGTACGACCCCTTAGATTTCATTAGATTTTGTCCTCAGTGGGAGGGAGACCACCAGAAGGGTGTCCTTCTTTGAAGTTGTTTAAAATTGTTATTGCACCTGTTGTAAATGATTTCCCGCCACAGGAGGCCAGTAGGTGTGCACTATCTTGTGAACAAGGGACCAGGTGGGGCAAAGGGCAAGCTTTCTCTGACTGTTGTTAAGGAGCTTTCAGAAACTGGTTTACTTAGCTGTGTTTAGCATTCCCACACTTTCTCTTTGGCTGGCTGAAGAAGGAGTAAAGTGCTGTTTTGGGCTTCTTTCCAAACTTGGAATTAGTTTGTACTCTGTCCTTTATCACAAACATCCTGCTGCCCTTTGACAGCATTCCTAGGTAATGGAAGCTTTTTGTTTTGTTATATTTTAATCTGCTTAGTGTATGGGGTTTGTCTATCTGGCCCCACAAATCACTGGTTATCATCACAGTCAATGGTCTGTGTCCAGCCAATTTCACAGACAAACACCTTTTTCCTGGTCATAGTCCCTGATGTGGGGAAGTCTGATTTACAAAGTCAATAAAAATGCATTCAGGGAATTACTGAGCCCTGCTGGCTTAATATACGAGATTAAAATCTCCAAGTTTAGGACAACAAGAAGTCATTTAACATGTGTAAGGTGGCAAGTTGGTTACAGAAATGTCAGCTGGTCAGGGTCAGACACCACCAGATGGGGATTTATTGGAAGACAAAAAGTCTACTTGATTAATTACCTTCAGTGCCTTTCCCAGTGTGACCCGGGGAATAGATATCACAGTACATTATTGATGACTTTGGAGAACAGACAATTTTTCGTAGTAGAAGATCATCTAGACTAAAAAAAGTAGGGAATTTTAAAAGGAAGTTTTTTGACTAAAAGTTTTCCTCATTGTCCAATTAATAAGTGTTCATTTTACACGTTGTAGTTTGGCTTACTTGGAAAGTAGTCTCTAAGGGAGATTTGCATGCAATTTATTGGTGAGTGAGCTCAGAATCTCACTCATCAGGAGTAAGGAAAGTTGGACCAGCAGAGGGAGAAATTGGTCTGTGATATAGTTCCAACAAAGGCCTCAGCTGACCTTGTGGGAGCTCTAGAGCCAAGGTTAGGGAAAGGGACCAGTCACTGGATGCAGATGTTCCCAGGAAGTCTGTGTGACCCTGGGTGAGCCCACTTTCAGCTGAGGACAGTTCCTGGAACGTATCTCATCTGAGAGGTGTCAAGAGCTGGTATAGGAGTGCCTCCTTGAAGCAGGGAGCAGGGATCTGGGAGGCACACCACAACATTCACTACAATAGACACTTTAGAAAACAGATGCAAGAGGAAGTAAATAAAAATTACCCCATGTCTCATCAACTTGAGAAAAGGATTGTTAACTTTTTGGTGTGTATCTTCTCAATCTTTTATGTAATATGTATATAGATGAATGTATAGATATTTAGATCTAGATATAGACAGATACACATAAATAGATATATGTATGTACATAAAATGTGTATTGTGTGTGTATACATATAGACTCACATATATACACATATATCCATGTGCAAAAATGAACCACTTAATTTTATGTCTTTTGTCTTAATGTAGCATAAATATTTTCTCTATGTTAATGTGGATTAAAATAGACACATCTAGCTCTTGACCCAGCAATTTCACAGCAAAGACTTTTTACTAAGGAAATAATCTGAGATATATATACAAGATGCTTACTGCTGCACTACTTATAACAGCTGAAAAAATCTGGAACAAACAAATGTCTAACAATAAGGGTCTGAGTAAATATATTGTGAGGTATCTCCACCATAGCCATTGTAATTCAGAAGTCTATTTTAATGATGTGAAATCATGCCCAAAATATGGTTAAATATTTTTTTAAAAGAGATGCAAAACATTAGGATTTTGTGTAAAGCATTTGTAAATTTTTTTAAAAGTAGACTACCCACTAAAATGATTATATCTGGAATCAAAACTGCTTTTTCTTCTCTTTTTGAAAAAATTGTTTTTGCATTCTCTTTTTTTCAGATGTATTATTTTATAATTAGAAAAATATTATTTAAAATATTTTTGGTTTGTCTTCAAATGTTTTTACACTACTTTAAAAGTTAAAACAGTAATTAATGCATATGGCAAAATAGTCAATAAAACAAAATGGTGTACAATGAAAAGTTTTCTCTCTCCTATTCCCATTCCAGAAAATTCCCTCTTCTCCAGTTCTCTTCCTGATAGGCAACCCCTTAAGCAGTTTCTCATACATCCTTGTAGAATGTTCTATGTAATATGCACACACATGAGAGCATATCCTTTACACTGTCCAACATCCCTCCAACTTAGGAGAACTTTCTAAATCACAACTTATAGATCAACTTCATTCTTTTAATGTCTATATAGTGTTTTATTATATGACCATATCATACTTATGGATAGCTTCTTATTCTTGCAGACACTGTTGTAATGACCATTATTTTACAGTCTTTTTTATTTTTTAATTTATCAATATGCAATGTAGTTGATTTTCATGTCTTTTTGCCAATTCCTCCTTTTCTCCCCTCCCTCTCTCTTCCTCACACCTCCCTCAACATCATATCTGTTCACGTATCTTAACAAGTTCAAGAAATTATTGTGATTGTTGTGTCTTCTTTTTCCCCCATTTATTTCTTTGTATATATATTTATTTATTTTTATTAGCTCCCACATATAAGTGAGAACATGTGGTATTTTTCTGTGCCTGGCTTATTGCACTTAATATAATTTTCTCTAAGTCCATCCATGTTGTTGCGAATGGTAGTATTTCATTCTTTTTTACAGCAGAGTATTATTCCATTGTAGAGATATACCTCATTTTCCTTACCAACTCATCTGATGATGGGCATTTAGGCTGGTTCCAACTCTTGGCTATTGTAAATAGTGCTACATTAACATGGGAGTACAGGTATCCCTTTGATATGATGATTTCCACTGGATGTTTGTTGGATATGTGTCTAGAAGTAGAACTGCTGAATTAATGGTTAAGTGTATTTTAAATTTTGATAGGTATTTTCAAACTTCTCTCAAAGAGACTACATCCTCACCAGGAATGTGTGTATCTATGGCCCCACTCCCTTGAAATATCTTGTTCTATAAAAGTCTTCATTTTTGCCAATCTGGTGGGTAAAATGTGCAGCTCATTGATGTTTTAGATTGCATATCTTTAAAAAATATTGGTCTTGAGGGGAAGGACAATGAGGAAGTAAGGTTGGCAGAGAATTTATATTTTAACTTCCTTCTCTTTCTCCCTTATGTTCTCCTGCATCCCTCCCTTCTTTCTTTTCTTCCTTTGAATGTGAGATGAGCATGACGATAGAGGCTAAAGGGAAAGAGGCGAGGAAAAAGTCAAGTTAGAAAATAATGAAGAGAGAAGCCCTCCAGATGGGGCAGTGTCAGGCTGGATCACAGACCCCTCTGCCCCATCCTGTGCAGGTTGTAAGTCAGGTAGTTGAAAAAGGATTCTGGTAGCTGATAACAGGATAGACACGCCTTATTTTGTCACGAGCTTTGCTGGCTGGTGCTTCAGAGCCACTGCCTTTTATACTGAAAGTACACAACAATGGCAACGAGCCAAGGAGTATATGGGCACACATGCGCAGTTACACCACTCTTATATAACTTGTTTACAGTGGATGTGCTGAATCATACCCAGCTGGATATGAAGTGAGGGGCCCTGTATTAGTCCTTTTGTGTTGCTATAACAGAAATACCTGAGACTGGGTAATTTATAAAGAACGGAGGTTTATTTGGCTTATGATTCTGGGACAGCTGCATTTGGTATGGGCCTCAGGCTGCTTCTACTCATGGTGGAAAGCAGCAGGCAGCCAGCGGGTACAAGCAGATCACATGGTGAGAGGAAGCAAGAGAGAGAGAGAGGAGAGAGAGAAGGTGCCCAGGTCTTTTAAACAAGCAGTTCTCGTAGAAACTAATACTGCGAGAACTTACTCATTAATCCCCCCACTTAGGGAGAGCATTAATCCATTCATGAGGAATCCACCCCCATCACTCAATCAGTTTCCAACCCTGCCACATTGGGGATCAAAAACTCCATCAGGGCCTGACTATACTGGCTCCATTTTCCTCACAGGCAGGAGGGAATGGAATTCTCTCTTACTTCTTAAGCTAGCTCATTTATCCAGGAAATACTTCTGGCACATCTACTGTGATATTAGGGTTTATCATTTGCTCTCATCCACCTTCCTCTGTGAGAATGTGGGGGGTGTACTTGCCTTCCCCATTGATGTCGGGCTTGACCAAGTGACCTGTTGACGCTGGAGGAGAGGGTCTGGGGAGGTTGGACGGCCAACCTCAACCCACTCCATCCTCTACCAGATTTTTGACTGCACCACAGGAAAGAATTCAAGAGCAGAGTCACAGTAGAAAGTGAAACAGGTTTAATGTAAAGAATAAGAAATACAGACTTCAAGGAAAAATGCAGCCTAGCTCTAGACACTGAGCAGTGGCTGTACCAAGTTTAATAGGAAAGTAAGAAATACGCACTTTACAAAGTGCAGGTTGGCTCCAGAGTGAACAGCAGCCTGCTAACGGCAAGTTTAACACAAAAAACTAAAGTATACACACCTCACAGGCAAAGTGTGGGCTGGCTCCAGAGAGAGTGAGCAGCAGCCCCACCCTCTTCCTGGATTCTACTTTGTAGTTTGGCTATGTGTCCATATTCATGCTGTCTAATGAATATTCACCTAAGGGGTGGTTCCCAGGTATATAACTAGTTATGTAAGATAGCCTTGCACATGCTCAGTTGGTCTCTTTGGAACATACTTATTGGTGAAATTCCACTGAATACACTTAAAATATGCTAGGTGCTCTCCAGCACCTCAAGTGAAGGTCATTCATAGGATAAACTCCTTTCTACTGAGCATGCTCAGTCACTGGAATTACATAAGTCTGCCTTCTGCAGTCTCAATCTCCACATGTTGGTGCTGAAAATAGGTGCAAGAAGCAGCAGTAGCTCAGGACTCAGAGGAGTGGCTTGAGTCCTAGGGGAATAGTTTGAGACCAGGAGAGTGGCCTGAAACCCGACCCCAGGGAAACTGAGTACTTCCTGTCTCATCGCCACTGGAATAGTAGCAGATTAGATGTGAGCAGAGGCTTTTTACTTGACTGTGTCACTTGACTTGATTCCATTTGACTTGTGTCCAGTGATTTCCCATGAGAAGAACTTTCCCCCATGTGGCTGCTGCCCCTTTCTCCTGGACCCCCGAACAAATACACTTGGCTAGACCTGAGCTCACTCACAGCCTAGAGCCAAGCTCAGCTGACCTGCAACTGGAAGCAGGGCTTCCTAGGTATGCCACAGCCTGAATTCCCATTGCCCTGCAGATTCATGAGCTTGAGAATAAATATTCCTTGAGTAAAACACTGAGTTTCAGGGTGATTGGTTACACAGCATGATGATTGTGGCAATAACTGACACATCCACTCTCTGCATGGGGTTCTTCTAGAACATTCCAGTAAACCCAAAAAATTTTTTTAAAATTCTGATTTCATTGAGTTCATGTTCTAGTAGAAGGAAATAGACACTAAACAGATATGTCAGTGTCATGATGATAAGTGTCTCCCCTCTCTGCATAACCTGTTCATTTTCCATGGCTTCTTGAGGCAGTCTCTCAGAGCATTGTTGGCCTGTCCCTGCTCTGGCCTCCAGGCTGGGGACATACAGCTCCTGAGTCTTCCCCCATTGTCCCCTGGGTCTCCCCTCCCTGTGCTCCCTGCTGTCCTTCTGCCAGTTCTTTCCTGGTGACATAGGACAAGGGCTGGTGTAAATAATAGCTACCATCAGTTGAGCACCAAGTTCTATGTGCCTGGCACTGGGATGAGCATTTTACATGTACGAACTTGCATGAACTTAATGAGGTAGGTCTATTATTATACCCATTTTACGGATGAGGATACTGAGAACCACAGAGAAGAGAAGGAATCAGAATTTGAACCATGAGTCCTTGATATCTTAACTGGGACCCTATAAATATGTGGCAACAGATAAATAATCTTTCTTTTTAAAAGTTGGGAATCTTGGCTTTTGGAGTAAAATTCCCAGGATCACTGATTTTTCACTCATTGGCTGTTTATGCAGCTGTGATACTGATATTCAATTGAATTATTAAGCATATGTTCCTGGAACTGACTCTGCTCCAGGAACTTTCTAGGTATTGGGGACACAAAGATCAGGATGGACCCGGTTTCCTAGTGAGTTTAGAAGCTTGCAAACAAGTGACCACAATAGGCTGCAGACTGGATTCTAGAAAAAATATAATAGTAATAATAACAGCACAGCAGGCAACGTTTACTGAGCACTAACCACACGCTAGGCATTGTGTTAAGTACTTTATGGGCATGGCCTTGTGACATCCTCATAAGAATCATGAGAAAACTAAGGCTTAGAGAAGGACGGTCCCCTGCCCAAGCTAGTGCTGTCAGATGAAATGTAGGACACCCACAAAAATTTAAATTTCAGATAAACATGTCCTTACTTATACGAAAAATCTATTCATTGTTTATCTGAAATTCAGATTTAACTGTGTATTCTGTATTTGTATTTTCTAAATCTGGGCAACCCAAGCCCAAGGTCACCTTTGGACCCAAATCTGTCTGACTCTCGAGATGAGGCTTGCCCTCACCACCATGTACTGTAACTGAAACACTCACAAGATCATCCAGCAGCACTCTTGCAAATGCCCCTTGGAGCCAGATAACCTTCATTCAGACCTTACTGGCCTTTTAGGGCCAATGCGCCAGAATGGTAGAGGCCCTCAGAGAAGTTAGGGTGTGTGTGTATGTCTGTGTGTGTGTGTGTGTGTGTGTGCATGTAGAGATGGAGACTGGAAGGAAAGGGGAATCTTTGACCTCCAGGTGCTGAGGAGACAGCAGATAAGCAGAGAAATGAGTGGCTCATATCTGGGCTGCTCCTTCCGGAGGGAAATCAATGATTTAGTTAAAGCCTCACATGCCCCGTGCTGTGGATTGGGGCCATCCCGGTGGAGCTGCTCTGCAGAGCCTTTTTATAAACCGGCATCAATTTACACTCCAAATGAAGTTCTAATAAACTGCTGCTGCAGCCCTGCCAGGAGAAGGCCGGGTAAACACTTGCTTTTAATAAAATGCGTGTGTGCTCGTCTCAGCAGGGCTGAAGCTGTTGTGTGAGAGCGTCCTGGCTTCTCTGCCTGGACCCAGGGGACCAGGGGAGGGGTCCCCACACAGCCCATTCGTGGAAGGGTTTGTCTGCTATTATTCATGCAGGACTGTGCTCCTGCTCTTTAGATTCCCGAGGTGGGAGGAGCCTTAGATTTCAGCCAGGACAATCCCACACTGGATGCTGGAATTTCTAGTGTTTCCCAACAATGCATCCCTGATTCTTCACTGCTGTGCACAGTGCAGCATGACTGTTAGGAACTCTGGCCTGGAGTCAGGAGTTTGGATTCACATCCTGATTCTCTCTCTTCCTAGCTGTGTGACCTTGGGTGTGTTTACTTAACATCTCTGTGCTTCATTTTATCATTTACAAAATGTGGATAATAATAGCACCTACCATTTAAAGCTGTTCACAGTATAGCATACAGTAAGTACTTAATGACAACCATTATTGTGATTTTATTAAGATGGCTTTCTATGTAATGACTGTAAAGTTCATAGCACATAAATGCTCAGTAAATGCTATATTTATATTATATTATTATATTTAGTATGATTATAAGAATTAATAATCTATATCAGAAAGACCTTTATAACTTTGAGACAAAGTTACATTGCTGTAAATTGTACGCATTGCCTTAACTTCATCCTCTTGAAGCTAACCAGAATAAATTTAATCCCAACAGCCCTCAGATATTTGCCTCAGTCCCAATCTTGCCCTGAGCTTTGTTTCTTTCAGGCAAAAGTACACCTTCAGCTATTGATCCAAAGGCATTCTGGTTCTTTTCCTATGAAGTCTTATGTTTAAAGTGAGGCATGTAACACTTTTCTTCTGGGAGGGAGTGAGTGAGTGTGTGTTAAGTCTCCTAGCATGTTTGCAGCACAGAGCGGGGGCTCTTCCCTGCTCTCTCCCACATGGAGCCGAGTGCCACTGCCCCACTTCCTGGGAGCTGCCTAGCTAGTAGTTATGAGTGTCGGCTCTGGAGTCAGTTTGCCTGGCTTCAAAAGTGGCATCATCAAAGCTGTGTGACCTTAGGCAAGTTACTTAACCTCTCTGCTTCACTTGCTTCCCCTGTACCAGGGGAATGATAACACTGCGTGCTTGTGTTGACTGGCTGAGATGACACAGGTGTCGCACCTAGCACACAGTACCTGGCGTGCAGTAGCACTCAGTCCTTCTTAGGCGAATACTAATCCTTGTGAGCCGCACAGAACTAAAGGCAGCACTCAAGAAGAGAGCACTGCTCCTGAGCCCTTTCTCTAGCCCGGCTTCAGCCCGCCATCCTTGGCCATCTCCTCCCATTGGCAGCTCATTAGGAGCTTACTATCTTCCACGAAAGCTACCAGTAAGTGTCAACACTCTCATCTTGTCCTCTACCAGCTCCTTTGGACTCATCTACAGGTCTTCACATTAATCCATATTTAATTTCATCTTGCTAGCTTTGTGCCATGATTCTAATTGTTGAAGAATCTTTTGGATGCTCAGTCCATCATCCAGCACTGGCCAGCACTCTAGTGTCCTGGCTCCTGGACAAAGTGGGTGTCATAAAACCTGGAGGAAGAGCCAGAGCTCGTAGTGGAATTCTGTTGCTTCTGCCTGCCCAGAATTCGTGCCTCATTTTTTGGTGACTGCACTTCAGTGTTCCTTTAGGGAACCTCATTCTGCCGTGGTGTGTGGTTTTGGTGGGGCTGTCAATCAAGTTGCTAGAGGGAGGTACAGGTCCCAAGTCGGGCCAATACGATTTTTCACTCTGGGATTTAACTGTTGAAAAGAATGACAGAAGGGACTCCCCTCACCCCAAGGGGAAAAATAGAGTGAAAAGAAAAAGTGTTAGAGCTGGCTCATTCTGAGAACAGCTACTTGTCCACTGGTTCCTATTCTGTGGATCCTTAGTGCTGCCTTTCCTGTCCTGTCTGGGGCCTGGTTCTTCACCATCACCTCTGATGTCACATATCAGTTATTCACTGCCACAAGAATGCTGTCTAACAAAGCATCATACAGTTTAGTGACTTAAAAACTCTAAGCGTTTTTTTAGCTCAAGAATCTGTGGATCACCAAGTGGGTTTTCTGGTCTCGGTTAGGTTCACTTGTGAATCTGTGGTAAGCTGAAGGTCAGCTAATCAACTCTATTGGCCTTGGCTGGACTCTCACATGTGTGGGGTGTCAGCTGTGAATTGAGTCATCTGGGGTGACTTGGCTGTGCTTAACATGCCAGGATCTGTTCTCAAGATAAAGGTAGAGAAATGAGAGAAAGGGCGGACAGTGCCAGTGCTTTTTCAAGTCCTCGCTTGTGTCCCAACTGCCAACATTCCACTGGCCAAAGCAAATGGGGGGAGCTATAGACAGATATTATGGAGACGGTGGATACAGAGAGGGGTGAAAAATTGAAGATATGGTTGGATCAGCTATCTGCCATGAGCTAGTTCAAAACCGCCTGATAAATTAATTTTACCTCAGGGTTGGTTTCTATTGCTTGCAACTGAAGAACTCTCACCAATGCAGAGCTGGAAGGTAGGATGGACTCATATCCACATCCAAGTCTTGGACACCAAGAGAATGTTCCAAAATGGAAGCTGTGGTCGGCAGGGCCAAGGTTGGCTGGAAGCGAAGGGATACCAGGACAAAGAAATGCCCCTTGGACTTATGAGCAAGTGGGCGATCTGTCACTGTTGTGAGAACTGCTTCTGTGGAGAAGTGGGAGCAGAAGCCAGATTAGCATGGACGACAGGCGAGGGCATGAAGCCTATGAGTGTGGACACTTCTCTAAAGAATCTTGAGCGACATAAAGCCTGGAGGACAAGGTGGGTTTGGGAAGGGGAGAAATGTGTGAGAGGAGCCAGTAGAGCAGAGAATCTAATTCCAGGCAACTGAAATAAGGATGGACTAGCTCAGCTGTCCTTTGAGCAGGTCCTTTCCTCTCCTCAAGTCTGGGAATTGTGCCTGTTGTTCCTGCTGTTGATCTTTGCTTTCCTGCATCGGCATCTAGCAGCTTGCATGAGACCCCAGCACGCACATGGACTGTTTTTTACCACAAATCCCTCTGGCTCTGTCTTATTGCACCATGTGGACATTTTCCCATCCACTCCCTCAGTGTTCTCCAGGACACTAGCAAGAGCCCTGGGGGGTGGGTCTGGGATGCTAAAGGACTGGTGGGGAACCCTCCTCCCTTCTACTCTGGAGGGGGCTATTCAACTTTCCCAGCTTGAGACCACCCCCCATCCATCCAGGTAGGACAACAGTCAATGACACCCCAGTTACATGGAAGTCCTGGTAAATCCAGAAAATCAGAAAAGGAAAACTTATCTCTTATGTAACTAAATTACATCTGGGGAGCAGCCCCTCCGGAGGGTGAAGTGGGATGGAAGCCAGTTCCAGAGAAAAGAGTTATGGGAGGGAAGACGTCTTAATTTGAGTCCTCTTCGAGGGCTGGAGTCAACTCATGGAATGAGTGCCGCTGGGGAGCAGCCCCTCCGGAGGGTGAAGTGGGATGGAAGCCAGTTCCAGAGAAAAGAGTTAGGGGAGGGAAGACGTCTTAATTTGAGTCCTCTTCGAGGGCTGGAGTCAACTCATGGAACGAGTGCTCACTGATCCAGCTCCATCAGGTACTTGCTGTGTGACCTTTCACAGGTAAATTCACAGAATTGTAAGGATTGACTAAAATTCCATTTGTAAAGTATTTGTAAAGCACGACGCTTGCCTAGTAAATTCCCCTCTCTTTTTTTGTCCACTGTGCAGTTATTAAATATCTCTCCGCTCCAAACCCAACCTTCTAAATTCAGCTTTACGACGCTGGGACGGGGCTCTGTCAACCACATTCCTGCTCTGCCCGCTGCTCCCTGTCACGCTCTGTCCATAGGGGCGCTAGGAGACCGTGAGGCTGGAGGAGGAAGGTGAGACATCCCGTTCCATGAGAATCTCTTTAACGTGCTTCTTTATCCCAGATCCAATCTGTAGTTTTTCCTAAACTCAAAGAACCAGTCTCATCAGAGACTCCAACATCAGCACCAGCTGGCTGACACCCCCGACCCCCTCCTCAGAGGTTTGGCTCCCACACCCAAAGAACCCCTGCTCTGAGCATCTGAGTTTCAATAATTCCAGCCTCTTCCCTTCTCACCCCAACCCTAGTGGCGGCAACTGCTTCCTGTAGGGAATACCTCTGTGATATCTTGGAATTTTATTTTTCCTCTTTCAACTACTTAGTTATCAACTTTATACCTTGTTAAAAATTTCTTATGCTAAATTCCCCTTGTTCCAATAACACCTGCCTCCTGAATGGACCCCGACTGATAAGCCCCCTTTCTTTCTCACAGAACCTCATACAAAGTGCTACTATGATATCTTTCCCATTTTCCCGAGAAGTTTCTACCTGCACATTCCTGTTAATATGTTTTTTTTTCCCCATTGTAGTAATCACTCTATTGGGTTGTGTCAGAATCTGTTGGGACCTTTGTTAAAACATTTTGGGGGCCCCCACCTCTAGTCTAGTCTGGAATCTGAGGTGAGGATGTGGAATCTGTATTTTTCATAAGTGCTTCAGGAGCTCTGATGGATAGTTGGGTTTGGGAAATCACTTTCCTGCAGTCAGGGACCAGATTTCTCCATCCTTGCTCCCAGGACCCTGGCACTGTACACACTACAACATGAAAGCTTTTGAATGAATGGATAAATGTTATATTTGCACTACTCTGCAGCCATTTCCTCTCCATGAAAGTGAGGACCCCAGAGAGCTGCAGGTGATTTTTTTTTCCATTGGTGAAAGCATGTATAATGGTAGTCAGTAGAAGAGAAGGTTCACCCGATCCTGCTTGCTTCTAAGGTAGGATATTGGGCTAGAAGATCCAAGCATGAATTTATTGAAAATAAAGCTGGCAAGCAGTTTTGGAAAGTGTCCTGTAAAATAACAGGTCATTGTTTTCAGGAAGTACTGAGAACTTAAATGGTGGGCTAAGCTAAACTTCTGCTGAGCTCCTCGATGTGAACAAGATGGAAAAGCTGGTGGGAAAAGGCCTGTTTTTTTTCCTGCTTCGGAGTTTTACTTTACCTGAGGTAGAGAAATCAGGCAAAAGTAGGTTACTAGTCCTTTTTTCAGTAAAACCTTGGAGACAGCTGCTGGAAAGCTCACTGTATTGGGGTTGGGAAGGGGAAGATGGATTTCTTGTTAGTCTACCTCTCACAAAAGGGAGAAAAGCCATGAGAAGTTAAGTATTAACCAGTATGTAATACTTATCCCTAAGTTAAATAGATGATGCTTATCCAACATTTTCCCAACTATATTAAATTAATCTGTAGGAAAAATGGCTGTTGATTTATGGATCAATGGAGTGGCTCTTGACCATAGAACCCTTTACCCCCAGATGTCTCCAGGTAAAGCCCGGTCAATTCTAGAATGTAAAGCCCCAGGAATAATTATGCTAGTTATAGGTACGTAGACAATAGAGGGGCAGAAATTCTCAGTTGACATTAGCTAGAAAGTTTCTATTTAGCAACCTTGATGGGAGGGTGGACACGTATTACAGTACCTCTGTACCACTGGAGCATTGACCCAGCTAGGGAGAGTCCTTGCTGCAGTGTGTAAATCTAGGAGTTCAGAGCTGGACCCCCTAACATTAACTGGGATTCCTTTGGCCAGCCCAGTTCTCAAATTTTTTTTTTCTTTACTGTCAAAGAAGAATCTTGGCAGGGAATTCATTTTCTAAAATCTAGTCCTTTGCAGATAAACTTGACAGATTAAGGTCTGTTTGTAAAACCTTGTCCACTGTATACATTAAGACAGAGGCTTCTTGGCCACTGGGAGGTAACATCTAGAAAGTTACAGTGTCTGGGAGGAGGTTTAGGATTATGGAGCTGTCATTGCTGCCTGAGGGACACCACAGGAGTTGGGAAAGGCTCATTCTTCTGAATTAAGCTAATTCCTACTGGGAGGTAACATCTAGAAAGTTACAGTGTCTGGGAGGAGGTTTAGGATTATGGAGCTGTTATTGCTGCCTGAGGGACACCACAGGAGTTGGGAAAGGCTCATTCTTCTGAATTAAGCTAATTCCTCATGGCCAGCCAGGTCTTTGGGTGAGAGGGTGCTGGCTTTTTGGACTGGCTACCTTCATAAAGAGAAAGTTCAATGTGAAAACAAGGAAAAGGAATATATGGTGTGCTCGAGGCAGAAGAAATAAATGGTAAGAAACAGCCTCAGTGGCCAAGCCTTTGGCAGAGGGGAAATTTGGAAGGCATCATAATGGTGAAACAAAGAAAGTAGGGAATATGATCAGTTAGGGGAAAGACAGTTGGGCAGACTGCACAGGTGGATGAAGGATGGTTTAATTGGATAGCACGTCATTAAGCTGTGAAGTTGGCACAAAGGCCTAAGTCCAATTGGAAATTGTTTAGCTTATGATGTAAGGACTCATGTCTGCCTCAAATGATAGTCTCGTCCCCTTTGGGAGCAGTGTGAAGAAACGTGGGTAGAGCTGGCAACCCACAGGGGCCTAATAACCCGCTCTTGTGCCCAGAAGATGAAGTTGCTGATGACTGATTTTAGTCATGCAGTTTTCCTAAACTTGATAATAAGAATGTGCTTGTATTTCGGTCTTTCTGGGAGATGCACATTGGGAGGCAGGGGAGAGCATTTTAGTTGTGGAAGCGATTGAACTGGGCATTGCTGGGCATTTAATTAGAACAAATAAAGTGATTATGTATGATGCAAACAAAACAAAAGACTGAGCAGTGTAGGAATATGACACCAGGGGTTTCCAAACCTGTGCCTGTGTGAATTGCTTTCCCTGACTGGCTTTTGAGCAACTGTCTGCAAATTCCATCCTTCGGACCTCTCCAATGTCCTGACTCTGCACAGATCAAATCTACACAACATGGTGTTTGTTTCTACCAGCTTACAGAATCCAGGTACCAAACTGTAGGAGTAGTTGCTATGGTACTTTATAAGGAACATAGATCAATGTAAGAAAACAAAATTACCTGGGGTAGTGAGTGATAAGAAAATAATAAGGTTATACTTGTAATGGGGTATTTTTACTAGCTGATGCTAGTAAAGAAAACACTCAGTCTTCTCTTAACCACCCCCTCTCGCCACTCTGTCTCCATCTGTCTATGTCCATTCACATCCACGGAAGCTCGTTTTTAAACTGGAGGAGGTGACATAAGTTTTATGGGGAAAGAAGCCAGAGAAAGCAAGAGGATGGGAGGAATAGAAGTTCCTCATTCGAAAGTTAAGGGTTGGGTTTGAGAGGTGATGAGCTGTGGAAATGAAATAGGTCTGGGATGGGGCCTCAGGTTCTGCATTTCCAAGTGCCCAGATGATGCCACCCCGCTGGTTCTAGCAAGGACCTAGAGCATACTTCTTTTTCTAATAAAAATTTTTTGATCATATACTGCAATAGGAGTTTATTTATTTCTAAGTTGTGCAAATTAATACTTGTGTATATTATAAAGCATACAAAAATAGGAAAAAATAAAACAAGATAAAACTAAGTACACATAGAAATCTACAAATTTTCTGCCTAAATCTCAGTGGATGGTCTTGTCCCTCCCAAGGG
>NW_007727585.1:368432-370973 GCF_000696425.1 Galeopterus variegatus | reverse complement strand
CCAGCCAAGGAATCTGCCTCTCTTCTGCAGGAAACCAGTTAGAGATAACCCCTGGCTAGCCCGCCTCTCCTTACCCTCCCAGTCAGGGAGGAGATGTAGGAAGACCCACACTCTAATAGAATCCTCCGAAACGATGTCTGGTAAGAAGGTAAATCAATTTGGTACTAATCCCAAAAGATTAAACTGGTATAAAAGAAAATTTGAAATGGAAAAGGTGAACAAACATATGAAGAGATGCTCAAATTCATTAATAATAAGAGAAAATTAAAACAATGATAAGATATCATTCTATACCTGTAGACTGGAAAAGTTAGACAGCTGGATAATGCTAAATTCTGGAGGGGAGGGGTGGTTCTAGGAGCCTTCTGTCCTGCTGCAGGAAGTGCAGATGGGGGCAGCCATTCCGCAGAGCACTCTGGCAATTCCAAGTCAAATAGAATATTCACACCCTCTGAACCAGCAAGCCTGCTCCCAAAGAAGGGGACATGGATGAGAATGAATTGTGGTGGCAGTCGTGGTGTCTGTCTGTCCCTGGGAGGATGGGAGGCAAAGCCCGGAGGACCACACAACAGTTGGGCTAGTTGCAAAGAAAGCTATGTGACTGGTTCTTAAAAACACAGTGCTGCATCGTCTATGGTGTGGGGACTGGAGTGGGATTAAAAGGAGATCATCCAATAGAAGAAGGGAGGGGACTTACACAGATCAGTGATGATACTGCAGGTTGAAAAATTTTTTTAAAAGACAAGGAAAAAGAAATTCTGCTAGCTAGCTAAGGTTTCTTTATTGTGCTTCTTCCACAGAGTAATGGTGGAGTTCAACAATCTGACTGTCAGTTCACAGTAAACATGGTGGGTGGAGGGTCTTCTCTAAAGGGATTTCTTTGCCCCGCACTTTCACCCCCCCCCCACATGCACGGGCCATTCCCCTCTGTTTCTGGAATGCTGTTGCATCCTCATGTCCCATCTCTGTTTTTTAATATATGGTGTGGACTTGTCTTCCTGGGAGAGAATATTAATTTGTTAGCCAACTAAACCAGCAGCCCCACTGGATCAGTTCTCAGGGCCTATCCCAGACCTGTTCCATCANAGATGATGCCACCCCGCTGGTTCTAGCAAGGACCTAGAGCATACTTCTTTTTCTAATAAAATTTTTTTGATCATATACTGCAATAGGAGTTTATTTATTTCTAAGTTGTGCAAATTAATACTTGTGTATATTATAGAGCATACAAAAATAGGAAAAAATAAAACAAGATAAAACTAAGTAGACATAGAAATCTACAAATTTTCTGCCTAAATCTCAGTGGATGGTCTTGTCCCTCCCAAGGGTGTGCACACAACTTCGGGGACCACGGCTCCAGAGGGGAGGTGCACAGACCTGCTGTCGAGAGCCCCCACATTTTTTGGCTTCTGTCCTTGCCAAGGATTAGATGTCTGAAACCTCTATGTTTTCCCTGATATCCCAGTAGCTTTCCAATAATTTCCCTAGTGTGTTTTCTGTTACTTGGATCCAAAGGAACTGCAATGGACTGAATGCTCCTGTCCCCTTCCTCCAAGTTCGTATGTTGAAATCCTAACCTCTAATGTGATGGTATTTGGAGATGGGGCTTTTGGGAAGTAATTAGATGACAGGGATTAGGTCACTGGAGCCCTCATGAGTGGGATTAGTGCCTTATAAGATGAGACATGAGAACTAGCTAGCTGTCTTTCTGACATGTGAAGACACGAGAAGATGGTCATCTGCAAGTCAGGAAGAGGGCCCTCACCAGACACTGGAACTGCCGGCACCTTGATCGTGGCTTCCCAGCCTCCAGAACTGTGTGAAATAATGTTTGTTGTTTAAAGCCACCCAGCCTGTGTTAATTTGTTATAGTAACCTGAACAAAGACAAAAAAAGTTGATTAATAAATGGGCAACTGGAGTCATACAGACAGAAATAAAAATCCGAGTTACAGGCAGGGAAGAGTGCAAGAGAATGCCCAGGGTCAGGTCCGGGAGGAGAGGTGGGGCTGTACATGGGAAACTGAGCCATGGAGCAAGATGGGCTGTGGAGCATGGAGTTGGCCAGGACAGCGGGTTTAGCTCTAGGGCCCTGGATGATGCACGGATGCCAGAGGCCTGTCTTTATGCCTCGTGTCACTTGAAACAATGAGCAGCAGCAGCAGCCAGCCAAGGAATCTGCCTCTCTTCTGCAGGAAACCAGTTAGAGATAACCCCTGGCTAGCCTGCCTCTCCTTACCCTCCCAGTCAGGGAGGAGATGTAGGAAGACCCACACTCTAATAGAATCCTCCGAAATGATGTCTGGTAAGAAGGTAAACCAATTTGGTACTAATCCCAAAAGATTAAACTGGTATAAAAGAAAATTTGAAATGGAAAAGGTGAACAAACATATGAAGAGAAGCTCAAATTCATTAATAATAAGAGAAAATTAAAACAATGATAAGATATCATTCTATACCTGTAGACTGGAAAAGTTAGAGAGCTGGATAATGCTAAATTCTGGAGGGGAGGGGTGGTTCTAGGAGCCTTCTGTCCTGCTGC
>NW_007727585.1:366408-367184 GCF_000696425.1 Galeopterus variegatus | reverse complement strand
CTTTCCCCCCCCCCCCACATGCACGGGCCATTCCCCTCTGTTTCTGGAATGCTGTTGCATCCTCATGTCCCATCTCTGTTTTTTAATATATGGTGTGGACTTGTCTTCCTGGGAGAGAATATTAATTTGTTAGCCAACTAAACCAGCAGCCCCACTGGATCAGTTCTCAGGGCCTATCCCAGACCTGTTCCATCAGTATCTTTCAGAGTTGAGGGCTGTGAATCCAAAATTTATCAGTCTACGTAGCAAAACTGGTATTTTAGCACCCCAGGTGATTCTCATTATATGACAGGTCTGGAAACCAAAGGATTAGCCAGTAGTTCTCAACATGGGCAGCAAGGTACCATCAGCAGGAGAGCTAAAACCAACCAATCTACCTACCAACTAACCACACAACCAATCAACCAGCCTATCAATCAACCAAACTACTGACTAAACAACCAACCAACCAACCAACCAACAACAAAAACTGATGCCTGTACTTTTTCCCAGACAAATAAATTAGAATCTTAATAAGTGGAGCTCCAGGTTTTAAAAACATCTTTCTAGGGAATTCCACCGTGCAGCCAGCACTGAGAACCATTGTCTCTGGGACATATTTCCAAAACCTCTCTCCTGAGGTGAGCCATGTGGGGTGCTTATTAAACACACAGCTTCCCAGGACCCTCCTTTGGAGATTCTGGTACCCATGCATCTGGTTTGAACCCAGGAATTTGTATTTTTAAGCAGTATAAGGATTGACCTTGCCTACAATAGTGGGATAAAAATAATCCCTT
>NW_007727585.1:365560-366008 GCF_000696425.1 Galeopterus variegatus | reverse complement strand
GTATTTTTAAGCAGTATAAGGATTGACCTTGCCTACAATAGTGGGATAAAAATAATCCCTTTTTCCCCACAAAGGAAAGAAGTCCCCTCCATATCCCTTCCCTTTCTCCCTGTTTAGAACTCTGGGCAACACTCCTCACTTGGAAGAAACAGGCACATTTTCAGACACACTTTTTGTAGTCCATTTACCAATGTCCATTACTGAGTGCTAAGATACCTTAGTCTTCTGAGATGTGTTTCTTCATGCAGCTGTTGCTTTGTTCTTTGTTCCTAGTGGCTCTCCCCTGTATTTGTCTTCCATGCCAGGGCTTTCCCTGCAGCTGCTGAGGTATGGATTCCTTGTCTGTAGATCCACTAGGTGTGGAGATTAGGAAAGCAACATGACAGCAAGTAACTCTGGCCATTTACAAGGGGGATCACAGGATGCTTTTTGTCTAACGCTCTTGGCT
>NW_007727585.1:359118-364771 GCF_000696425.1 Galeopterus variegatus | reverse complement strand
GTGTTATTCCCCTCTCCCAAATGGGAAAGGGACATCAACAGTCAAGTTACAGGAGAAAAAATACAAGTGACCAATGAAGAAGTAATAATAATAAGTGCAAATAAAACGACAATTACACAGGGGTTTTTCACTTGGCTTGGCAAAGACTACAGAATAGTAATAGTACACATTGCTGATGAGTTTGGCATGAAACAGGCATTGCCATTGGTGGGAAATGTAAATTGGCCTAACAACTTCAGAGGAAAATCTGGCAGTAGCTATCAAAATTTAAAACATGCATGTCATTGAGAAAACAATTCCAGCTTATTAATCGACTTTATAGAGCTATTCACAAAAGTATGCAAGGGCAGATAGAAGATAGATAATTTATGGCAGCAGTTCTCATAATAGTGAAACACTGGGAAACACCTTAAATGTCCACCAATAGGGAGCAGTTAAATGATCTATGACACATCCAGATACTCTGCAGCTGTTGAGAATGAGGTGAATCTGTATGCACCAACGTGGAGAGATCACTGAATCATTAACTAAAGAAGGCAAAGCTCATATTAATTAAGTAATGAGGAATGCCCAGCTTGCTTAGAACCTTTTGTAAGCCTTTATTCTGAGGTGATAAAAAAATAAAGAGAGAAAAGCAAAGTCTTGACGCTCGCTCCCATCATTTATGAGCTGTGGAATTTTGGTCAAGTCTCTCAACTTTTTTGTACCTCAGTTTCTTTACATTTAACGTAAGAGTTATAAGCCACTTCACAGAAAAATAAAAAAATTAAGAGAGAAAAGCAAAGTCTTGACTCTCGCTCCCATCATTTATGAGCTGTGGAATTTTGGTCAAGTCTCTTAACTTTTTTGTACCTCAGTTTCTTTACATTTAACGTAAGAGTTATAAGCCACTTCACAGAAATCTTTTGATGTTTAAAAGACATAATGTATGAAATCCTCAGTACAAAGTGAAACTTGATAAATATTCTTTCCCGTTTCCTTAATGTAAAAATTAAGGTGATATAAAGAAAGGTTCGTATATAAAGGAAGAGTAGATCAGTTCCTTATCAATCTTACCTATCCTCTATAACTATGATTAGCTTTTCTAGAAATTGGCCCAGCCTTTTTTCTTGGAGTCTGTGTTTCAAGGAGGCTACAGACCAGGGCTGTGGGAATGAAAAAGTGGGGATGAGGTGTATAGATGGACTCATTCTAAGACCCAATTAGCCCTCCTTAACCTGATTGGTCCCAATTCATTGATTTTCTATCATTCTGAGCTTTCATTTGAAGCTTTTAAGGCAGAGATTTATCTAAAGCTGTATTTCAAGGACCCAAATTCAAATGCTTACTTGAGTTTGAGAGGTAACAAAAATGAGTGAAGGAGGCAGGGGATTCAATACTAAAAGTATGAATAGTCTATTTCTACAAAGAAATTTGCTCATGACCTGCCCCCTGCTTGCCCCAGTTTAGTTTTTACTTTCCCATTTTTTTCTAGACATAGAAAGAAAATGTTTCATTTTCCTCTTAGCTCTCAGAAAAAACAACACAAATACAATGATAAATGGCAAGTGAAGTGAAATCTCTATATCAAGAAGACTATAGGGAGTGGTGGAGACTGTGGTAAACAGGAAGCTCTGTGTTCTGGCTAAGAGCAGGCAGCTGACACTCAACTCTAGGCAGTTAATGCCATGCAGAACCGTAGGCCTAGTTTCACCCGCAATTCTAACATCTCAAGAGAAGCCGGAAATTTGGTCTTTATATGAAATATCTTGATTTTTTTAGTGATGGCAATTATTCTTACATATATAAGAGAATATGAGGCCCAACATGACAGGCTCAAGAAGACACATCTGTTGGCCAGATGTGGCCTGAGGGACTGAGTTTGCAACCTTGGTTTCAGTTTCTTCAAGGAGTATATGAAAAAAGAGGAGAGGGAATTGATTAGTCAGGTTCCACTCAGAAAACAGATGGCACATCCAAGTTAGTATAATTTGAGAAGGATGTATTAAGAAAGAAACTGATCACAAAACTGTGGGTAGGGTGATGGGGAACCTGAAAAATAGTCCAAGACCTGGAACTGGCAGTGGTGAGGTTGTCATCACCCACACCACAAAGGGACGGGAGGAGGAAGACTGAGTTGTGTAGAGCAAGGCTTTTTGAGAAGTAGCATGACCTTCTGTTGAGGGACATGCCAGCCCAATATTACCTCTCAGGGAGGAAACCAGAGGAATAAATGTCCTGACCTCCTTCCCTCCTACTCCTGGTACCTCCCATTGGTGAAACCCACCTGGAAGCAAGAGAACATGGAAGCCCATGGACATAATGCATGCAGCCCAGCCCCTGGCTCAGAGCATACGGTGGAGGGAGGTAGAGAGATTGGAGGGAAAAATGGAGACATCTGGCATAGGGAATGGAAGCAACTCATGTTTGGGGATTTCCAAGAGTTCTTTGGGGTCAGGTCCAAACTCTCAGAGTTGCTTCCCAAACACAGTCAAGTCACCATCCCCTCCCACATTTTAATTAAGAAAGAGGAGAGCCTGGGAAGAAGGCATCATTGGGGGATCCCAGAGAACTGGCCGGGGTGGGACTGTTCAGTCTGGTAGAGAGACTTCATCCGTTGCTAAAGGGAAAGAGAAGCAGGAGTGCATGAGGCTTGTTGGAAGCTGCACAGAACAGGAATCTGAATCTGCTTTGTCCCTTATGTGTCCCAAGCAAATCAAGCAGTGCCTACATACAGTAATGAAAATATGCATCCTGGGTGCCTCTAATGCAGTTAGTTCTTGTCATATCATATTTACTTGTAGAATGAATGGATGTTGGGGTGAAGTGTGGCAGTGTGATTATATCCTCAATGTAGAACCACCCTGTTGTGTTTCTCAGCACCTACACCACTCAGGACTGTTGAAATGTCCTAATCTTTTTAGGAACTTTTCTTGGGGGAACCCCAATATGAGAAGGGCCTGGATGGGGAAGCCACATCCCAGTGTCCCTCTGGGATTTCTTGGCTCAGGGAACAAAACCCAAAGCCTCTCCCCCAGCTGCCTCCTTCTCACCAGCTGGAAATACCTCTGGGAACAAGAGGCTTGTGTCTCTGCATATTTCTCACTTGGCAAATCAACAAGCAGTTGGATTAGAGGATTAGGCATTAAATGAATGGCGAATGGCTTCTGTGAGATGTGGACAGAGGACATGAAGCAGGTGGCGGGGCACATGCTGAGCTGCAGAGTTTACTAAGGCAGGCCTCAGGTCTTCTTCCTGGAGAAACCCCTAGAAGGAGGAGGAGACAGATTCATGCTTGCTTCTTTAAGACCCTTACCTTAACCCTTGCTCTATGAATTGCTGAATTAAAACAAAGCACCACAGGCTTGTTTTCATTCAGTCAACCAATATCTATTAAACTTATAGCATATGCCAAGCTTGTTCCAGGTGCAGAAGACAAGGCAATGACTAACACAGGCATTCTTCCTACCCTCACCTGTGCTTACAGTTGAGTGCATACATCAGAATCACATGGAACTTGTTATAATGAAGATTCTGGGGCCTCATGCTTAGGTTTTCCAATTTAGTAGGTCTGGTATGCAGACCAACAATCTGCATTTTAAAAACAAGCATCCTGGGATTCTAATGTAGTTAGTCCCAGCCATATCTTGAGAACCAAGTGGTCTACCAGGAATCTTACACATTGAGAACGAGTTCCCAGGTCAGATAACTACTACCTGCTCCCCCAAACTGGAGTTCTGCTTTATCTTAGAGATTCAAGGAGAAAAGAAGAAAAATCTCACATTGTTAAAATTACTCTTGAAAATCACTTGGGAAGGCACCATGTTGGAGGTTGTTATATCATCTTTTAACAAGACCAGCCCAGCCAGTTTTTCTCCACTAGGGGAAGAAATCTATTTCTTTAGTTGGACACCAAATGAATGGCTGGCTTAGAGGTCCTGCTGCTTAAAAAGTTAATAAGGCTGAAAAAAAAGTACCAATCTTTAAATGCTCTACACGGCGTGATATTCTCTTTATAAGACGCACACAGGAATAGCAGATTCAAGGCCCTATTTCAGGCTCACTCTGGGTGTGTACATATTAAATGGAGTAGTAGGCAGAATTGCCCGTACTATTTAAGTTCTTATTTCTTTTTCTTAATTTTTTCCCCCAAAACCCAAGTGGTTTGATTTGTAGAAATTAAATGTGCACGTGGTACAATGCCATAGTCCTAGACAGACCATGAAAGCTGTCTGTCCTTGCATTTTCCCATTTGGGGAAGGCTCAGTGTGCCTCCAAGCCCACCACTCCCTTTGGAGGAATTCTTTATAATTATGTCCCTATGCTCTGCGCCATGTGAGCCACAGGTTATCGCATCCAGGTCATGCGCTGCATAACATTCAAGAGTGCTGTTCACACAGACTGTAGTGTGAATGGTGCCCTGGGAACTGTGCCAAATACAACCTGCCATGTGAGCCACAGGTTATCGCATCCAGGTCATGCGCTGCATAACATTCAGGAGTGCTGTTCACACAGACTGTAGTGTGAATGGTGCCCTGGGAACTGTGCCAAATACAACCTGCACAACTTACGTGATGGTGCTAATTGTACCCAAAGACAGTTAGGTGACCTCGAGAATCTGCTCCAGACCTTTGATTGGTTGGGTGGGAAGTAAACTTACTTTATTGCTTTTGAATAATACAGCAGTGAAAACCTAGACAAATGAAACACCCAAGAGAAGCTAAGTATCCGTATTTCCAATTACACTGAACATGCATTCTTCACCCTCCTAAGAGCCAATTTGTATTATTCTGAGTTTCACTGAAATTGGTCCAAGCCTCTGGGGCACTTCTTGCCTAGTTTCACTTGTTACCCTGGGATAATTGGTTTAAAACTGATTACTGGGTCACTAATTATGGGGCCTATTGACAGTGTATTTCAGCTTAGAGAAGCAATTAAAAAGTTCACCCTAATTAATCAGGGGTAATTAACAGGTCTTAAATTTTGTCAAGAGATTAATTATCAAGAAATCCAGAACAAATCAATGTGCATTCCAGCAGGGTGAGAGAGACTTAGTCATTGGAGCTGGAGGTTAGTTGGACTCTTCATTCATTTATTTGATAAATGTTTACTGAGCACCTACATGGTACCAAACACAGAGCCCAGGGACTCCAGTGGCTTTGCTTATGTGTCTTCCCATTGGACAGGGAGTGGCGGGGCATGTGATCAGGCATTTTTTCAAATGATTGCAGAGAGCTTTTCTGAAGGCATAGAAATAATATCCCTAGCTAGTTGTTTTGAAGACTTATTATATACTATGGGCAGGACTAAGAGTTTACATGTGTTATTCTATTAAATCTTTAAAGTGACCCTATTTTGTAGATACTATTGGTTATCTCCATTAAACAGGTAAGGAAACTGGGGCCCAGATGGGTCAAGAAACTTGCCTGAGAACACACAGCTACAAAGTAGTAGGGCTGGATTTTGAATCCAAGGAGAGTGTAAGTATGCCTTGTTGCACCTGTCAAGGCACCAGGGTTCTGAGGAAGGATCAGGTTAATTGAAATCTTTTCCCGAGGGTAGTTAGTAAGAAGGCAGCACAATGAAGTGAAAGTTAAGAGCACTGGAGCCAGACTGCCTGGGCCAGATCCTGGTACCACTGACTACCCATATGGTCCTGGGCAAGTTTACCCCG
>NW_007727585.1:353800-358593 GCF_000696425.1 Galeopterus variegatus | reverse complement strand
CCCATTGGACAGGGAGTGGCGGGGCATGTGATCAGGCATTTTTTCAAATGATTGCAGAGAGGTTTTCTGAAGGCATAGAAATAATATCCCTAGCTAGTTGTTTTGAAGACTTATTATATACTATGGGCAGGACTAAGAGTTTACATGTGTTATTCTGTTAAATCTTTACAGTGACTCTATTTTGTAGATACTATTGGTTATCTCCATTAAACAGGTAAGGAAACTGGGGCCCAGATGGGTCAAGAAACTTGCCTGAGAACACACAGCTACAAAGTAGTAGGGCTGGATTTTGAATCCAAGGAGAGTGTAACTATGCCTTGTTGCACCTGTTGAGGCACCAGGGTTCTGAGGAAGGATCAGGTTAATTGAAATCTTTTCCTGAGGGTAGTTAGCAAGAAGGCAGCACAATGAAGTGAAAGTTAAGAGCACTGGAGCCAGTCTGCCTGGGCCAGATCCTGGTACCACTGACTACCCATATGGTCCTGGGCAAGTTTACCCCGCCTCTCTGTGACTCCATTTTCCTCTTCTGTAAAATGGGCCTGTAATAGTACCAAACTTACCACACTATTTTAAGATGATGCATATACACCTTTCAAATAGTTCCTGGCACATGGTAACTGCTCAGTAAGCATTAGCTATCAGCACTATTACTGTCTTCTTGCTAAACCAGGAAGTTACTGTCTTTCCTCTTTTCCACCAGCATGCATTATTCTGCCATACACATCCTAACTGGGGTTTTAGAAATGAATCTCTATTACTTTGGAGGTGTGCTATGGACTGAATTGTGTTCTCCCCATATTCCTATGTTGAAGCCCTAATCCCCAATGTGATGGTATTAGGAGATAGGGCCTTTGGGAGGAAATTAAGTATAGATGAGTTCATGAGGGTGGGACCCTCATGACGGGATTAGTGTCCTTATAAAAAGAGACATCAGAATTCTCTCTCTCTCTCTCTCTCTCTCTCATCTTTTACCATGCCAGCACCCTGATCTTGGTCCTCCAGGCTCCAGAACTGTGAGAAATAAAATTTTGTGGTTTAAGCCACCCAGTCTATGGTATTTTATTATGGTAGCCTGAACTAATACACAGCATTTGCTAATTTTCCAGAACTGATTGCTTGGGGCCACTTTGGTGGTTAAGTGCCCTGTACTGAGTGTCAGTTCCATCTCAGTAGTACGCAAATGCTCTGTTGCCTACAAGACAGCTTTGATAACAGCGAGGATGGCAGCTCCAGGGAGTGATGGGCCCATAAATTCTATGGCTGCATCTTTTCTGGGGCTGAAAAGTCATAGATCAGAAACTCAGAGGTGGAGGCAATGGACTCTGCCCAATGTAATGCTTTGGTGATCTCCAGGGACCTAGAGGGGAGAGAAATATTGATGCCAAGATAGAATCTGGGAGGAAATGTGGGCTACAAATAGGACCCAGATGTCCCTGTGCTAATCTCAGCCACCCGCCTTTGACTATAAAAATAAGAGTGCATTTCCTTTTATGTTCAACTGACAGCCACAGGAAGCAGTAGAAGGAATGGTGGTTAGGATTGTGGCAGCTGGAGTCACATGGCTTGAGTTCAAATCCCCTGACACTGACTACCTGGGTGACTTTGGGTAGATTACTTAACCTGCATGACTTAGCTGCCTCTTCTACCAAATGGAGATAACAATAGGTTGGTTACCAAGAGGATTCAATGACGTTGAGTATGTAAAGTGAACAGCTCAGTGCCCGGCACATAATGAGCACCCGCAGATGGTCTCTATTGTTATGTAACAGCTCCAAGCACCACTTGCCAAGATGAGAAAGTCCCGTTAGTTTGTTCTTAGAGTTACTTTCCCAAAATATTCCTAAAGACTGCTATTCTCCACTGTATGTATCGTGGAATAGTCAGAAAAATACTTATAAACAGAGGAAGTCAATAAACTTGGACAGACTGAATTCTATAGTTTTGAACTGTTTGCCTTTGATCTTGTAAGGGGACAATCCCACATCTTTCTCTTACTACTCTGTGTAAGTGTTTTGTATGAAAACAGTTACTATATTGAATTAAGGCATTGTTATAGGGTTGAGCTTTGTTGGAAGACAAAACTCCTCCCTTTATGTAGGAGCAGGGGTCAAGTGACAGGGTTATTTTCAGGGGCTGTGCTCCCAGGAAAGAGGTAGGTCTTGCAGGCCAGAAGGAACTGGAGTTGAGCTCGAAGGATCATTCAGGGTTGGGCTCAGGCTCTCTTGTTATGCACAAGGAGAATGTCTAGCAAGGAGGAGCTAGGTGAGGGAGGGGGCCTACTGAAAGGAGAGTCTAAGCTGCACCAGCTTCAGGTCTGAAACATTATGTCAAGACGGTGTGTGAAATGGTACAAAGTTTGAGAATCTGGAAGCCAGCCAACTGTGGCAGAATGATAAATTCTGCTGGTTAGCCAGAGCACTTTCCGATTTTCTTTGTTTTCTCTGTGTTTGCTTCTCTTTAATTTTCTCTTAGCATTTAGCAATGTGAATATCCCAGCTAGTTTATCTCTGCTGCTGGGGTGGGATGGTTATATTCATGTTGGAGCAAAGCTTTAAAAAGGAGCATGATTATTTTGAAATTAGATGTGAAATTCATTAATTCTTGGTTTCATCCATCCATCCATCCACCTATTCATCCATCCAACACATGGATATCCAGCACATTTATTTAGCTCCACTGTTATAGGCATTGAGGATACAGCAATGAACAAGATGGTGGAGACTTGCCTTCAAGGAGCTTACTTTCTAATGGCAAAATATAAATTATAAACAAACAAAACATATAGTACATCAGGTGGTGATAAGTGCTTTGGAAACTATAAATCAAGGAAGGGAAATAGGGAGTGCCAAGGAGTGAGCAGTTAGAGAATTTGAAAGGCAAAACCAGGGCCATAGGTTCCAGCAGTACTTCCCCATCAAGAGAATTTTCCCTCATTTTTTTTTATTGTTGTAAAACATATATAACATAGGGATTGCCATTTTAAGCATTTATTTTTTTAATTTTATATTTTCATTGTGCATATTTATAGGGCACAGTTTATTGTTTCAATAATGCATATATTGTATAATGATCTAATCAGAATAGTTAGCATATATCTATCACCTAAACATTTATCATTTCTTTGTGGTTATAACTTTCAAGATCCTCTTCTCTGACTGTCTGGAAACATACAATACAATAGTATTAGCTATTGTCACCCTAGGGCACCAGGACTTATTCTTCCTACCTTGTAACTTTGTACCAGTCTACCAACCATTCCCCATCCTCCTCTGGAAATCACTATTCTACTCTCTATTTCTCTCTTTTAAATTTATTTTTCTTAATTGACCCATGATAATTGTATATATTTATGGAGTACAATATGTTATTTGCGTACATTCATACTGTGTGCGATAGTCATATCAGGGCATTTAAAGCATTTTAAAACATACAATTGCATGGAATTAATTACATTCATGATGCTGTGCAACCACTAACTCTATTTCCAAAACTTTTTTGTCATCCATAAACTCTGTACTCATTAAGCAATAACTTCTCATTATTCCTTCTCCTTCCCTCATTTCTGGTAACCTCTATTCTACTTCTTTTTTTTTTTCCTTTTTGTCTTTTTTCGTGATGGGCAACGGATAGCAACCCTCAGTGTCGCGCCCGTACCGGACCGGGACTGGCAACGGGATCGCAACCCTCTGTGGTTCGCCCACCCCTCGCTCAGCCAGTGAGCGGCCGGTCTGTATGTGGGATCCGAACCCTCGGCAGGAGCACCACTGGGCTCCCAAGCGGCGCACTGTAGCAGTGCGCCACCAGGCCGGCCCTCTATTCTACTTCTGACTCTGAAATTTTTGTCTTTTCAATTTACTTCTTCTCAGTGGACCCGAAGGAAAATGTGATATTACCTTAGTGATTTCCCAAGACTTATGACATTGTATAAACAGAGGCAGCTCAACTGTAGGCAAATGTCCACTCATGGAGTCATGCAGCGTATGCACGTGCAGTTAAAGAGAGCATCTGTTATTTTTGCCTGTTCAGCATCATTTCTAATTCCTGTAACTACACACTGCTTTTCCCTTGGGGAACTACCCTTTTCCTTTTCTCATGTCCCTTGGTTTAGATGGGGCTGATCTCCCTTCCAAACTCCACATGAACATGTGAACCAGGCTTGGCTGATCAGTATATTCATTTTCCTGGTCACATTGCTTGGTTCAGGCATAAGCACTTGACCATGTAAATATAATGAGATCATGCCCTGGGCTTTGCCTAGTGCCATTGGGGAGGAGGCTCCTTCTTTGATGGCTATAAGGTTGTTACAATGTAATGAGATATAATTTAAAAGTCTACAACATCAGTGACCACATTTGCCACCTGGGGAAGAGTCTACCTGAGAATGAAGCCAACATGGGGGAGACCTGAGAGACGGGGAAAGATTAAATCCTGGGTCTAGCTGAGCCTGATCCACCCATCCCCAGATCATCAGCTTTGTGAGCTAATAATTGTTTTCAAAAAACTTAAGTCATTTTGATTTGGGATTCTGTCACATGTAACCCAAGAATCCTGATTAATATGGTGCTCAGTGAATATTTACTGAATGAATAACATCAGAACTTTGCTGGAAGGAATCTTAAGAAATCTGAATCCTCCTTGTTTTGTTTTTCCCATTGAGAAGTTCAATGTAACCCCTAAAGTGACATTGACTTGCTCTCCATATTTACCTTCATAACTTTAAAAAGGAATTTTATTTATGTTCAGAGTCATGAAGCATAGGAAGTAAGACGTGCCTTCTAAGTATGTTTAGGTGT
>NW_007727585.1:351031-352948 GCF_000696425.1 Galeopterus variegatus | reverse complement strand
GTTTTTCTTTACATTCATGTTTTCAAAATAAAATTTGAATTATACTCAAATGATCTTTAAGTTTGTATTTATTTTCACTGAAAAAATATTTTGACTATTCCCTATACCAGCGATTATTCTCCTATAACAACATATTTGACCACAGTCTGGAAAGAATTTAAAGTTCCAGAAAAGTACAAAAAATAACATGATAGACACCTATACTTCCACCCTGTACAGTTAACAACTATTAATATTTTGTTACATTTTCTCTTAGTCATTATTTTAAAGAAACAATATTGCATAGGTAGCCAAATCCTCCCAACAGTGAGTCCTTACTTATTTTTCATCATTGCAAAAGGCTTTTGAAGAATATCATTACTGAACCTGTAACTTTGTATACATCCATCATTTCCTCAGGATAAAGTCTTAGAAACAGTGGAACTGCCAGATCAATGGATCAATTTATACTCCTGCCTGCAGAAAATGATAATGCCCTTGTTCCTACATCCTAACCAACATAGGATTATTTTAATTACCACTTTTAGAAAACAATTTCATTGGAGAAAGGTGTCATTTTATTATTGTCTTAATTTGTATTTCTTTGATTCTTAATGGTGTGAAATATACATTAATGTGTGCTGGGCAACTTTCAATTTTTCTTTTGTAAATTACATCATGTCTTGTATGTTTCTCTGTTGGGATATTCGTTTTGACTTGAAGGAACTGTTTCTATATTACAGGTATCATCGTCTAGAGCAAATACATTTGCTGTACACCAAATGCCCTTCAATTTTCTTTATGATGGTTTTTGATGTAGATACATTTTTACTTTTTTTGTATTCAAATTAGTCAAATTTATGGCTTCTGCTTTTGGTGTCATGCTTAGAAAACCTTTCTCCATCCCAGATTCTAAAACTATTCACCCAAAATGTTTTCAAGTGACTTTGGTTTTATTTTTACATAAAATGTTAAAAATCACCTAGAATTAGTGGTGGGAGATAGGGTTCTTACAATTTTTTCCTAAATGAGTATCACGTTGACTCCACACCATTTATTAAATAATCCCTCCAACTGAAAATGCCAATTTTATCATACACAATTGCTCTTCGACTTACAATGGAGTTATGTCCTGATAAACCCTTCATAAACTGAAAATATCCTAAGTTGAAAATCCATTTAAAACACCTAATCTACTGAACATCATAGCTTAGCCTAGCCTACCTTGAACAAGCTCAGAACACCTACTTAGCCTACAGTTGGGCAAAATAATCCAACACGAAGCCAGTTTTATCATAACATGTTGAGGATCTCATGCAATTTATCTAATATTATAAAACAGAATGGTTGTATGGGTTCTTGAAGTCAAACCGTTGTAAATCGGGGACTGTATGTATTACATTGGCTTTCATATATTTATATCAATTTCTGGAAATTTTATTCTGTTCCATCACCACACTGTTTTAATTATTGTGTCTTTATAATATAGTTTCATATCTATTCTAACGAGTCTCCCTTCTTATGAATTTTGGCTATTGTGTTTGTTTCTCTTAATTAGATTTTTAACGAGGAATGAGCATGAGAACAACCTGTGGAGGTTTTTCACTAACCTTCCCAGGGCTCATATTCTAGGAAATTGACTCAGTGGGCCTGGAGTGGAGGCTGGGCATCTTCCAAAAAATAAATAATACATACATACACACGTATGCACTATACATAAAGGGCTCCCTAGTTCATGGGGAGCTCTCCCAGATTAAGAACCACAACTCCAGCTCCAAAAGATATTTACAATTTCAGAAACCTGTGTCAGGGGTCCTCTCTTCTACTTCTAGCCTGTTTCCAAGCACAAGATGCTCTCTTGGGACCACCTCAGGTGCTCTTAAATGATTGGTCTGGGGGATTTAGCTCAGGCTTTAGGATGGTTGGAAGCTTCCTCAG
>NW_007727585.1:349336-350822 GCF_000696425.1 Galeopterus variegatus | reverse complement strand
TCTTAAATGATTGGTCTGGGGGATTTAGCTCAGGCTTTAGGATGGTTGGAAGCTTCCTCAGGTAATTCAAATGTGCTGTCAGTATTGGTAATCACTGGTTTAGAAACTCCTTAGTTCTGACCACAAAATCTCCACCATATTGCTCACATAGAATTCTGTGAGTTAGTAGTGATTTAAATCCTGGCTATATATTAGAATTATCTGTGGAACTTAAAAAACAGACTGAGCTGAATGTCTTTGTTAAGTATTGGCCATCAGCACTAAGAAAATTAAGTACAATACAGGTGATTCTGATGCAGAATTCTTCAGGTAATTGTCCTTTTTTAATTACCAATTTTTTTTTAATGACCTCACTTTTCAAGTGAGGGCCACCTGTTTAAACACACGTCTATAGACTGAACTTTTACTGACCTGGGTATATCATCTTCAGTGGTTCTCAAACTTGAGCATGTGTCAGATCCCCTGGAGAACTTGCTGGGCCCCATCCCCCGAGTTTTTGATTCAGTTGATATGGACCTGAGAGTTTGCATTTTAACAGGTTCCTGGGTGATGGTGATGCTGCTGGTCCAGGGACCACATTTTGAGAACCACTGAGCTGTCGCATTTATACAAATATTAGATTTGTTCTATGATGGAGAGGCTACTCCATTGCAACGAGCTTACACATGCTCTCCAAGCTGTGAGCTGTAGACCCCTGAGAAGTGATGGTAAAGGGTACACCAAGTCCTGTGTTCACCTATCATTGCTAAGAATAAATGCTAAAGCATTTTCTTAAACCCCTGTAATCTTTAGTCTGACTTTATTTAGGTAACTTCTTACATATCCTCCCACTTCCAATCTTGTCCTCATTACTGTGGGTGTGTAACTCCTGACGCATGACTGCAGTGGCTGTGGTGACAAATGTCAGATGACATTACACTCTGCATAGCATGAGTGACAAAGTGTTCACTGAAAGATAAGACCTCATGATGATTGTCTGGGGAAGAGCACATCTCTCCGAATGGGCTGAGGCCCTTAGATGGCCAGAAGACCACCTCCCCCCAACTCATTGGAAGCGTCATTTTCTAGCCCACTGTCCACAGTAGAGCCAGATGAACTTTCTAAAATGCAACTCTGATCATGATGTTCCCTTGCATAAACTCTTCAATGGCTCCCCATGGCTCTAAAGATAAAATCCAAAATTCTTAACTTGGTGTTGCAGGTTGGGTTCTCCAGAAAGCAGATGGAGTTTAGCATGAAACATGTTTATTAAGGGGTGTCCTTGTGATAAATACCTGTGGAAGTGGGGTATGAAAACATGGATGGGCAGAAAGAGTTGAGCCATGCTTTGAGCCCAATGACAGTCTCAGCTTATCCCTTGGGGAGCTCTGGAGTTAGACTGGTGCATCACAGTTGTCCTGAGCTGAGTCAAGGTGGCCAAGCCTTTATACCCCAAATTGGGTATGAGCTACCTAGTGAAGGGTGTGACACTGGGCAAGGCAGCTGG
>NW_007727585.1:348697-349267 GCF_000696425.1 Galeopterus variegatus | reverse complement strand
TCCAGAAAGCAGATGGAGTTTAGCATGAAACATGTTTATTAAGGGGTGTCCTTGTGATAAACACCTGTGGAAGTGGGGTATGAAAACATGGATGGGCAGAAAGAGTTGAGCCATGCTTTGAGCCCAATGACAGTCTCAGCTTATCCCTTGGGGAGCTCTGGAGTTAGACTGGTGCATCACAGTTGTCCTGAGCTGAGTCAAGGTGGCCAAGCCTTTATACCCCAAATTGGGTATGAGCTACCTAGTGAAGGGTGTGACACTGGGCAAGGCAGCTGGCCATAGGCGAGGCAATACTTGGGGGGCCTATCAGCTAAAGGTTGGCCACCACAACACACCTCACATCTGGGGTAACAAGTCCTTTACTGAAAGGGAGTCACAGTGTTCCCTACATATGACTACAACATTCTTTGCAAGCTGTTGCCTACCTAAAAAGTCTCACTTTTTTGTTATTTCCTCCTTATTGTCTACTCTTCAGGCACATTGCTTTTTCCTTCAGTCTCTCAAATTCACCATGCAACTTTCTGCCCCAGGACCTTTGCACATGCTAACACCTCCACCTGGAATGTCCTC
>NW_007727585.1:343688-348253 GCF_000696425.1 Galeopterus variegatus | reverse complement strand
AGACTGCCTGGTCTATACTTTCAAAGCTTAGGCACCCAGCAGGCTTGGAGACAGGAAATGAGGGGCTCATGCAGGGTTGCCTCTTTTCTGGGGGTTCCATGTGGAAAGAGATAAGCCTGAAAACATGATGAGCTGGCAAGATGGGGTAGAGTTGGATTCTTTGTAGTGTGCTGATTTCCCTTAAAATTTAGCCCAGACTTTTTGAAAATTCTGCCCTGTTTTCCTTATGTTATGTTGGAGCTGGAGCTTAAAAGGAGAAGCAGCAATCAGGGTCAAAATCAGAGCGAGGGGCTTCAGAGGGAAAGTGAAATCTAGGGAGATAAATTCCAGGGCCCTTGATCAGACATCCCTTTCCACCAGGGATCCTCCTTCTTATATTAAATTGCAGAAATTCATTTTCATGTTATTGAATAATAACAATATAACAACAGCAGCAAAGCTACCCTTTACTGAGCATTTACTAAGTAACACTATGCTACGTGTATTTGTTTGCCTTATCTCACTAATCCTCATATCAGCTCAGAGGAGCGAACTATCATCTCTCTCTGTTGAAGAGATATGCGGAGGTTAAAGAATTTGCCCAGGATCACACTTGTACTTAGTGACAGAGCTGGGATTTGAAGCAGAATTGTGTGATGGGCAGAACTACCAGGNAAATTCCAGGGCCCTTGATCAGACATCCCTTTCCACCAGGGATCCTCCTTCTTATATTAAACTGCAGAAATTCATTTTCATGTTATTGAATAATAACAATATAACAACAGCAGCAAAGCTACCCTTTACTGAGCATTTACTAAGTAATACTATGCTATGTGTATTTGTTTGCCTTATCTCACTAATCCTCATATCAGCACTCAGAGGAGCGAACTATCATCTCTCTCTGTTGAAGAGATATGCGGAGGTTAAAGAATTTGCCCAGGATCACATTTGTACTTAGTGACAGAGCTGGGATTTGAAGCAGAATTGTGTGATGGGCAGAACTACCAGGCCAACGCAGCATGCATCTGGCCTCTTTGATGTTGGTGCCTACCTGAACCTTCCCAAGGGGTTGGAGCCTCTGGCCCAAGTCCCTGGTCCTCATCAGCTCCCAGAGACCCGGCCTCTGCTGCTGGTTCTGTGTCCCCATCCCCCCTCCTGGCTTTCCCCTCCTGCCATCCTGGCTGCTCAAGTCCCAGCATGCCTCAGGCAGCAGCCGGCCTGAGTTATGACATAACTTGCCTGAAAACTCCCTTGTAAAGGGAAAGGGGCCAACCCAATGTGAGTTATTCTTATTGTGAACTCCCCAAAGCCAGGGACCTTGTATGATTTATCTCGGTATAACCGACAGCACTGAGAACAGGGCCTGGCACACAGCACACAATAAATGTTTATGGAATTGACTGGAGTTTCCAGAGAGCAGAGGACCAGACACACACACATACACACACACCATACCTACACATCCTTCACACACATGCACGCACCCTCTTTACACACAAAAACACACTGCACACACATGCACACGCACACAATTTTATGTGCTCTGTGGGTGTGAGCTTGCATTTGGGATCTTTCTCTTCCTGTGACATGTTATACATATAACCCCATTACTCATTTTAATTACATTATTGGAGGCTCTATGTGGCCCTTGGCTATTTTTGAGGCCAAATTAGAAAATTTTAAAATAACCATCTTTCTTACCCAAGAAACTTTTAACAGCAATTGCCCTGGGGTGAGGCATTGGGGTACAGGGTGGGGGTGGGGGACTTACTTTTCATGGTCTTCCCCTCTGTTCTGTTTGAATTTTTTTTTAACCATGTGCATGTATTATTTTTTCAAAAACTAAAAGGAGAAACGTTCAGGAAAGGAAAGAAAATAGCCACCTTGCTTCCAAAACAACCGCTGACTTACATAACAGTTTTTATAACTGGGTTAGTTAGCGATTAAAGTTGAAGTCTGTTCCGGATGGGTTCACAGACCCCTGGGGACACGTCACCGCCACGTCTAGGGGGAAGGCACACTGCAGATGGCCCTCCGGGGCCTGGGCTCAGGCCATTCTCCTGGGTGAGCCCAGAGGGTTGTTTCTTCTCGCAGGAGCCCTTGTGTGCTGACCCCAGAACACTCATGTACTCACTCTCTTTGCTGGGTCAGTGACAGATCTGCAAGGATTAGGCGAGGTAAGCTCTGAAATCTACTCAGTAAGATGAAAATCTGTCCCTTCACTCTCAGGCTCAAGTGAAAGTGATTAAATCCGAGGAGTCGGGCTCAGGGGGCAGGGGGGTAGCTGGAGCCTTTGAGTTCTAAGTCCTGTTGCATCCTTTCCTGTGATTTTAGAATCACTGGCATCTGGTCCCCAGACTCTGTGGCAGCTGTTTGGGGCCTCAGAGTCAAACACAGGGAAGATTGAGGCCTGCAAGGTGGACTGGGTACTTAAACCAGCTAATGAGAGAGCTGGGGCTTTCTTCTGAGTCCAACGTATTCCTGGAGGGATTAATTTTTATCAAATGACTTCTTAATGAGAGTCTGCTTACCTCCAAATTTGGAGACTTTAAAGCTCCTGAAATTTAAAACTAATCAGCAGGCTGGTCTGCTTTGAATGTGAGAAGTTCACACAATTAGAAGCTCAAAAGAGAAGAGAACAAGTTAGTAACAGCCAGCAGCTAGCAGAGTGGAAAATGTTAGCTTGAAATTCAGCAAATGGCCTTGCTCTGTATCCCAGGGGTGTGGGGGCTGGATCTGGCTTGCAGATGTGTTTTGTTTAGCCAGCAAATAATTTTAAATCTTGAGAAATTTCGTACTAATGTGGTTTAGGGGCTTTCTTTGTAAAATAAAAAATCCTGAAACAGGCCTGCATTCCTGCACGGGCAACCGTCTCCTTGAGCTGCCTGGCAGCTTCTCCTCTGCGGTGGGCTGTGTGTGGTTTGCCTTAGTCCCCACCTTTCCCTTAACAGGAAAGTTGTTCATATTATGTTGCCTGCCTGGCCCTTTGGGTATTGGAGTCTGACTTTCCTGCCCCAGATAAACCATACTTATGCTTAGAAGAACCCATGGGATGGACCATTTTGCAAACTTGGGGCTCATTTGACAGATGGGCGAAGCCCAGACGACTCCACTGGACTGTCTGGGGAATTCCTTCACCCAACTCACAGCTCTGTTCTGATTTGGCTTCCCTATGACTCAGCTTCAGTGGACGAATGTTTCTTGTGCCCTGTGGTAGAAAAACTCTAAGATTGTCCCAAATTATCTTCATCCCCTGGTATTCACACCCTTGAGAGTGGGCAGGACCTGTGGCTTACTTCTAACCAATATAACATGGCAAAGGTGGCAGGATGTCACTCTGTTGATTCTATTATGTAAGACTGTAGTGTCTGTCTTCTAGCAGACTGTCTCTCTTGCTGGCTCTGATGAAGCTCATGGTCATGCTGGGGAGGCCCATGTGCAAGGATATTAGAGAGGCTGCTGCCAACAAAAGCTGGGAACTGATGGTGACTTCTGGCCAATAAACAGCAAGAAACTGAGGCCCTCAGTCCAACATCCCACAAGGTCCTGAATCCTGCCAACAATCTCAGAAGCTTGGAAGCTGGTTCTTCCCCAGGCAAGCCTTTGGAAGAGATCACAGCCCAGGCTGACATCTTGATTGCAGCCTGTGAGACACGGAAGCAGAAGACCCATGCTCAGACTCTCTACCCACAGAAAAGGTGAGAGAAAGAATGTGACTTGTTTTAAGCGGCTAAGTTGGTGGCAATATTGTTACATAGCAATAGATAACTTACACATACTCCTTTGGGTTTGGAGTTTCAACAACTACATTCTTTCTGTTTGATCCTATCTCTGTCTCTGGTACTTTACTCATTGTTTAGAACTGCTAATTGCTGCTATTAATTCTCCGGAATCTGGATCACTTGCCAGGATAGACGTTTTGGGGGGTGGGGAAGGGGAGAATATGGCCACACTCAGTTCACACCTCTTTTGTGTCATTAACTAAATGTCTCTTACAATAAAAAGGTAGGAGAGTGGGGACTCTGTCTTGTTCATCTTGACATCACTGGTGCTGGATATTGAGTACCTGCTCCGTGAATAGTTGTTGAATGAATAAACATAGTTGAATGGTTCAATTATGCATGGCAGGTACTATTTTCCTCCAGTTTCATTCTTAACAACTGGATCATCTTCTGTTGTTGATGGTGCCATAAGTTGATTAGTATAGATGACTGGTTTCCTTATGGCACTTATCTTATTTCCAGATTTTTTGCTAATATAACCAATGCTTTAATTTAGCATTCTAATAGCCAAATGTTTGTGCCTATTTATGATTATTGATGGGCCAAAACATATGCACCATATTACGGTTTGTCATATTTTTACCCTCTTAATAATATAGTATAATAAGAATGCCAACTTTCTTGCACACTTGCCAATAGTAGATAGTATTTTTTGATGAATCTTTGCCAATTTAATAGCTGGGAGTGCTATCTTGTTTTTATTTGCTAATGAATGAAGTAGAATCTTTTTTTTATTTTTTTTTTTGTCTTTTTTCCGTGTCCAGCAACGGATCGCAACCCTCAGTGTTGCCCCCGTACCGGACC
>NW_007727585.1:340949-342686 GCF_000696425.1 Galeopterus variegatus | reverse complement strand
TCCACCTTCAACATGATGTATTTATTCTCTAATCTTCTGCCTAAGGAAGTGGTTGATCTTCAGAGGACTTTTATTAAATCTGGCAGCTGATACACAGACTTTCTCGGTAGTAGTGATGTTTTAATCCCTCATAATTGAAATCTAGTCATCCAGAATCAGACTTGGTCCTTCAGCAGATTCACACTGGTAGGTTTTTAACAAACCCCATTTTCTCTACCCAAGACTTCGGCGGCTCTGCATGTCACTGCACACCTCACTTTTTGCTTCTTTGTTCTCCCTCTTCCAATGGTGAAAGCCACTTCATATCTTGAGCTAAACCCTAGGAATAGAAAGGTTCCCTGGGAGACAGACTCAGTCATGGGTATTGGGAGGCAGAATACTTCATCTGACAACAGGTGGTAGACTGGACAAGGAACCAGTGTGGAGAGTCCTATAGGAAATGAGAGTGTCCTTACAGGTGATCAGAAATAGAAAATGGGATCAGGCATTGACTGAGTTTCAACTCAGTGCTGGGTACTCTGTTATAGTCTTAATATTCAGTACATAATCTAATCCTCTTAATAGCTCCATGGTATAGACATTATTATCCACATTTTGAAAGTGAGGGACCTAAGACCCAGAACCTTGATTTGGGTTTGTCTGACTTAGAAGTCCGTGCTCTGTGCATCACCCTACGCTACTGCTTCGTGTTTCTCCACATGAATACAGGTAACATTCAGGGATGCAGGCAGTGACAGGAGCAGGATGGCTAGGCTGTGGGGCTAGGCTTCCGAGCTGCCATGTGAGTACTGATTGCCTATAGAGATGGACTTATAGATGAGAAACTTATGTGAGCCTTATGAACTCGGCCTCTGGCAGAGATGGACAATCAGCTCCCTGGCCCGTAACTGCCCATCGAGATACTTGTTAGAGCTTTCTGACACCCTGCATTTTCTTATCTAGGGATGGGATCGTCCTGTGTTAACCTACACTTCTTATAGCAAGTTTGCTTTTACAGTCCTTCTTTATTATCTGTAGGATTTATGTAATTTGTCTCATTCCTTGGGCAAGATCCTTACAGGAACCCAATGTTCTCCTTAGTGTTGGGTGTTGGAAGTGCTCTGGCACTTTTCTGGTGCTTATGAGCAGGTATTTCACATCCCACAATCAGAGGGTTAAGTTCACTAGATGGAATCACTGACAGCAAACGTCCCCCAAATCATATTTTATTAATTTATTCCACAAATATTTATTAAGCACTTTCTATGTGCCAGGCACCAGTCTAGATGCTTTTAATATATCAAGTGAACCAAGCTCAGAAAGAACCTGGCTTCAAGGAGCTTACATTCTGGCGGAGCAGGGGAAAAACAATAAACACAATAACTAAGCAAACTATATAGTACACCAGGAGGTGACAAGCACTATTGAATTAAGAAGTGGAGCACAGTAATTGCTGGAGGTGGGCAATGGGGTTGGGGAGAAGTCACAGTATGAAATAGGGTGGTCGACATAGGCATCATTGAGGAGGTGACTGTTGAGCAGATTCTTGAAGGAGATGTGGGAGTTAAAGAAACAGATACTTTTGGAAAAAGCATTTCAAGCAAGAATGAATGCCGTGAGATTGGAGTGAGCCTGGAGTGTCTGAGAGAGGCAAGGAGGCATGTGTCTGGAGGAAAGGGAGGGGAAGAGGATAAGTCCGAAGAGGAGCTGAGGGTAGAGAGATTATGGGGTGGGAAGAGCACGCAGACCGGGTAGACC
>NW_007727585.1:312636-340531 GCF_000696425.1 Galeopterus variegatus | reverse complement strand
TGAGTGTCTGAGAGAGGCAAGGAGGCGTGTGTCTGGAGGAAAGGGAGGGGAAGAGGATAAGTCCGAAGAGGAGCTGAGGGTAGAGAGATTATGGGGTGGGAAGAGCACGCAGACCGGGTAGACCGTGGTAAGGACTCTGGCTTTTCCTTTGAATGAAATGAAGACCCACTGTAGGGCTGTGAGAAGAGGGGTGACACGATCTGATGCATCCATCTTTTAGTAGGATCTGATGGCTGCTGTGCTGAGAATAGATTGTAGTTCAAGAAAGAAAAGAGGCAGTAAAGCCAGTGAGGAATCCCATGGAAAAATCCTGAAATGATGGTGGCTCAGGGTGAGAGGAATGAAAGTGGTGAAAGCAGGTGGACTCTGGATATATTTGGAAGGGACAGCCAATGGGACTTGCAGCAGCCAGTTTTAATTCAATAGCACTTATCACCTCCTGATGTACTGTATAATTTGCTTATTTATTGTGTTCGGGATTAGCTGTGAGGTATGAAAGAATGAGAGCAGTCAAGGTGGACGTGAACAAGCCAAAGGAGAGAGTTGCCTTTCACTGAGATGGAGAGGCTGTGGAGGGAGCTGGTTTTCAGGGGAAGGGAAGAAGCTCCATTTCATACATCCGAAGGCTCATTTCTCATGCGCCTCATAATATCCCTTAGTCAGGGAATGTGCTTTGAGGTGATGGGAGTTGAGATGATGCAAAAAGGAGCTGGGGAAATGTGCAAAGAAAGGCTCTCCCCATATGATGCTTCTCTGGAAGTCCTTCATGAGGAAGTTGTGGAGTCCCTTCTTGTCGGGGGGACACCTAGTGCCCACCCTTACCTGGTCCTCTTCTCCTGGGCACACTGGGGGAGGACGCAGCCTGACTCCACCAAGTTGGGCAAGGCTATGGGGTGAGTTCTCAACAACGGGCTAGAATGGAAGTGACACGTATTACCTCTGGGCAAAGCGTTTAATTATCATGATGACCCTGTCCTTCTCTATTCCCCTGCTGTGGTGACCAAGGAGGCTTTGTGTTCCCGATGGTCCAGCAACAAGATGTCAGAGCCTCCATCATCCTGGGTCATTGTGTGACACTATGGAGCAGAGCCCCCCCCACCCACTGACCTTGCTAAATGGGTCCTGTTGAGGAGGAAATAAACGTTGTTGGGGTAAGCCACTGAGATTCCGCCTCTTCTCCTGGGCACACTGGGGGAGGACGCAGCCTGACTCCACCAAGTTGGGCAAGGCTACGGGGTGAGTTCTCAACAACGGGCTAGAATGGAAGTGACACGTATTACCTCTGGGGCAAAGTGTTTAATTATCATGATGACCCTGTCCTTCTCTATTCCCCTGCTGTGGTGACCAAGGAGGCTTTGTGTTCCCAATGATCCAGCAAAAAGATGTCAGAGCCTCCATCATCCTGGGTCATTGTGTGACACTATGGAGCAGAGCCCCCCCACCCACTGACCTTGCTAAATGGGTCCTGTTGAGGAGGAAATAAACGTTGTTGGGGTAAGCCACTGAGATTCCAGGGTTAATGTGTTTCCACAGCATAACCTATCTTGACTAAAGCACCCTTAAAGACAGAGGCAAATGACATCTTACTCTATTTCCCTTTTCATCTCTTATCCTTTTAAGAAATACAAAAGCTGTTAACACTCTTCCAACGCTCCTGGTAATACATCAGTACATCAGAACTCCCACCCATCTTTAGAGACTCAGCTCTATGAAGCCTCCTCCACCCCCATCCCGAGCAGAGTGAGAACGTTCCTCTTTTTTGTTCCCAGGACGCTTGCTCACGTCATTCTCACCATTCCTCTACTAGAGCACTTACCACATTGTATGGAAATGATTTGTGTATGCCTGTCTCTCCCACTAGAATGCGAGTGTCAGCAGCCCCCTCTATTTCCCTCTTAAGGATCAGTGGAAATACACAAAAGGCAGGAAAAATACGGATAAAAGGCAGCTGCATCGAATCTGTCCCCCACTTTTATCAGGCAGTGTTTTGTTGATGTTCTTTTGGTTGCAGGTGACAAAAAACCTAATCTTGCTAGTTTAAGTGGAAAAAAAAGGAAATTTATTGGAAGGATATAAGGATAGAGTAGTTTTTGGAAACCAAGGGAAAGGTGAACAATTAACTCAAGGAATGGCAGGAGCCAGGATGTTGATGTTCTTTTGGTTGCAGGTGACAAAAAACCTAATCTTGCTAGTTTAAGTGGAAAAAGAAGGAAATTTATTGGAAGGATATAAAGATAGAGTAGTTTTTGGAAACCAAGGGAAAGGTGAACAATTAACTCAAGGAATGGCAGGAGCCAGGGCAGTCCTGCAGTTTCAGTGACAGACTTTGTCAGCCTTTACTCTGCCATGGCTTCACATATCTCCCAACGCCCAGACTCTGGGTCCATCAGTCCAATTTTTTAAGTGTCTGCTTCTGACCCAATCAACGATGGCCAGGGGAAGTGTCTTGTGATAGAAACGCAGACCCATGGGTTTCAGTATACGGGCAATTCTCAGAGATAAGAGTCTGGCAGATGCTCTAGTAGATGCTTGTGTCAGAAAATAACTTGTCTAGCCTTCAGGAAACACATCAACTTGCCTCACAGCTCTGTAGACTTTCTCCTGACTTGACACTTTCCTGATGAATTCCAACTGAGTGCCATTCCTGGAGCCTGCCATCATGTCCAACATCACCCTGAACATCTGCAGAAACTCCTGGACACACAACCTCTTTCCGGATACCAGAATACACCCCAGAGGTCTGGGTCGTCTTATTTGCTTTTATCTGGCTAGTCTACTGCTCCCCATTGCCTTTCTCCTTGATGGTTCTCAAGACACCAAGCTCTACTCACCGGCTTTATCAGCCTCATCTGAGGCCAATCACTCAGTCAAGCTTGACTCTTAGTTAGAAACTGACAATGAGTTTTCCCAATTAGGTCCATAGAAAATGTCTATTGAACTAAACTGAAATGAATTATTAAAAGCTAGATTGTGTCTTCTTCTGGAATGGAAAACCAGTAGCAAACTGGAGTCCTGCAGGGAAGAGGGTGTACAGTATCAATTTTGGAAACAGATCACCCCCCAGTCCTGATCATTTGTTCCCATGTATTCATTTACTCATTCATTCAGTAAACATTTCTGGGCATCTATTAAGCACATTCTTAGGTTTGGGGATATTAATATGAAAAAGATCTTGTTTTGCCATTAACTCGTCTAGTTGGGAGGACACAGACATTTAGATTCTGGGTGATAAAACAGGCAATGAATTCTCATTAAAATGTGGGTTATAGAGACACCTCGATGTGAATTCTGCCTCCATCACTTTCTAGATGCATGACCTTGGACAAGTTATTTGACGTTTCTGGATCTTAGCTGCCTTATTGCAAAGGAAGGCAAGAATAATGTCAGCTTTGCAGTGTCATTGTGAGTTATAGATATAATATATAAAGTATCTGGCATATAATAGATCACCAATAAATGGTAACTATTAATATCATTATAAACTCCATTTTTTTACATAATTATGATTTTTGCATAATTTCCAAGATGCATAACAGTGTCTGGCAGATAGTAGGTCCTCAATAAATGTTTTGAATGAATGAATGAATGAATGATCAGTTCTTGGACACTTACCTCATGTTGGCATCCATATGCATGTCTGTGAAATAACTTAATTTAGAGAAAGACAGCAGAGGATAGAAATTAAGTCCTTTTCTCTGGTGTCAGAAATATTTTTGGCCTAGAAGCAGAACCTCAGAAGGAGCTTCTTATGCAAGTAATCAGACTATTCTTGGGAGAAACAGTGAGGAAGGCAGGATAAAGCAAAGTGAGAAGCTAGATCAAGATATGGTGGTTTCTGGTGCCTCAGTCCAGCCTCAGTCCAATCCCATAGGGAGCTCCAGAGTGTGGATTGCACCAGAGTTACTACTGTCTTGGAGAAAGGGTGCTGGCTTTGGCATACCACATTGGTCAGCTATTGGCTGCAGGTGGCCCAGGGGAGGCATTCGTAATCTCTCAGTGTCTCCAGGCAGGGTGGTTCCCATTGACAGAATTCCTGGATGAAGCCATAGCTGTCAACACCGGAAACTGGGTGCAGTAAAGGGAACCTGGGTGGGGAACCAGGAACATCTACTATAGGCTTACAAGTACTATCATCAAAAATGACACCCCCCATACAATTTCTGGCACTCACAGGAACTGAGGGATTGAGAACTTAAATAACTCATCCAAGGTTATCTAGCCCTAAGTAGAAAGTGAATCTCAACAATGACTCATGTGTTCATAAAAAATAACTACCAGTTATTGATTAATTAAATTATCACATGCTAGGTCGTGAAATAAATGCTTTACATGTGCTGTCCCATTTGCTGCTCATAGCACACCTACAGGGTGGGTAATCTTATCTCCTAATTAAAATGTGGAAACAAATGTGAAGAGGGGTTACATAACTGGCCCCAAATCACATTCCTAGCAGGAGCCTGGCCAGGATTTGAAATCAGGAATGTAGACTCCAAAACCAAAGAATCTCAATCACAACTCGAGGAAAACATTGTGACATATTAACGTTTAAATCTCTTTCCACAAATGCCCCTTTCTCTTTCCCCATTTCCTTCCTTTCACACAAGCGGGGAGCGGTCTCTGAGACCTTTCCTCATGGGACATCTGTAGTAGAGTAGAAATCAGAAAAGAGAGTTTCCTTTTGGGCTTTTTCCGTCAGAGCTTAATCTTTTAGGGTAAAGGGATCTAAGAACACAGACAAAGTGTGTTGGCTTAAAGAAATGGGGAGATTCCATTTCTACCTCTGGGATTAAGGTCTTCTAGACTAGAGGAGGAGGGGAAGGATGAGCAGTGCAGAACAGAGGAGAGAGAAAAGGGAGAGGGAGAAAGATGGAGAGAGACAGAGACAGAGACAGAGACAGAAAGAGACAGAGAGCGGGAAAGAAAAGCAAAGGCAGAGAGAGACAGATGGACAGAGAGAGAGAGAGAGGCAGCACTTTGGATCCCTGAGCAGCAAAGACCTAACCCTCACTTCCTAGCAGCACTGCTGAGAGAGATCACAAAGCCTCAGAAAAGAAAGGCTGTGTGGTGCTTTCAGGCAGATGGGACCACAGGAAGGCTCACGAAAGGTTCTCACTCTCCAAGCATTACAAAGAAACACAGAGAGGGAATGGATGAGGAGAAGCCACGCAGACAGGGACAATGGCTGCCCCTGTGGCAACCTGAGTAGATGAATGACTGGGAACCAAACAGCCACTGTTTGGATACAAATGACATGGATGTGACATGACCCTAGGAAGAACCAAAGTAAACTTTCTCTACAGATCAGAGGGATAGAGAGCATGCACTCAAATAATTAAATCGAGACAAAAAAAAGTAAAGTAAAGAATTTTTGTTGCACACCTGATTCTGAAGTTTGAAATGTCTACCTATGACAAATGCAAAAAGGATTGGCCTTGGGAATGTGGTGACAGTGCCCTGGGAGATGGTGAGTGGAGAGAACTTTCTTGTACGACGGTCAGGGTTGCTGGTCACCGGAAGGCAGGCCTGGACCTATTTGGGTTGCTCTACTCTCTGTCTCTACCAAGATGATGGGAGGTATTGAACATCGGGATCTAGATAATCCCAGATAGGGCTACTGTCTCAGTGAAAGAGGGACTAGAAAAAAATGTCCTCATCAGTCCAGGGAAGGAAATTGGGGAATCCGTCACTAACCAGGGCTCTGGGTTGGAAAATTACAAAACAACTCATCCATGAAAAACCAAATAGCCAGGTCTGCACCACATGCTAATATTGAAAATCAAATTTATTCTATTGTTAAGTGCAGTCATATCTAAACTGATCAATTAATATTGTAAAGTTGTTATAGACTGGCAAACCCCTAAAGGTTCCCTGCAGACATAAATGCAAAACCACTTGGTAATAACGTTACCATAATGCTAGGCTCCATGGGACTCCCATGGCATAAACAATCCTTACTAGGATTTAAGAATCATTCAAAAACTACGAACCATAAAAAGAAATTATCAATCGTGAGGAAGAGTCAGCAGACACCACAAACAGTAAAATTAGCAATCCCAGGAACATCAGGTAACAGAGGAACAATTTGAATGAGACTATAAGATAAGCATGTTTAAAAATTTTAAAGAGAGAAATGAAAAAAATAAAAATTATCCTGAAAGAACAGGATAATATGAAAATAATAACAAGTAGATTTGAAAGAGAAATAGAATGTCAGCCAATAAAAAAAAATGTAGTCACAGAAAATAAGATCTCAATAAATGTTAGCAGATTAAACACGGCTAAAAAAAGAATTGAAGTATAAGATGGAGCTGAGAATATTGTGCAGAATAAAGGTCACAGAGAAGAGGCAGACAAGATAAACAACAGATGTTAGCAGATTAAACACGGCTAAAAAAAGAATTGAAGTATAAGATGGAGCTGAGAATATTGTTCAGAATAAAGGTCACAGAGAAGAAGAGGCAGACAAGATAAAACAACAGATAGAAAGAGCAGAATGACAGAAAAGTCCTAGAGGGAAAGAATAGAGAGAATGAGAAACAGGCAATATTCAGTGAAAATTTCCAGAACTCAGGAAGCACGCTGAGTTCTGAACAGGATAAATAAAAATAAACCCACATCTGGATACATCAAGGTAAAACAAAAATAATAAAGACACAGAAAATCTTAAATGCCACCAGAGAAAAAAGACAACGAAATTACCTACAAAAGAAAAATAGATTGATAGCCACAATAGAAGCTCAGAACAATGGAGTAGTCCCTTCAAAGTCCTGAAAAAGAATACTGCCATTCCAAAATCCTATACCCAGTTTAAATATCAGGAATAAAGGTAATAAAAAGACATCTCTAGACAGAAAAGATGGAGAGGGTTTAATAATCCCACAGATGTATTTCAGTAAAGGGATATTGAACACAGAATGAAGAAGTAGGGAGCCAGGAGCGTTATTGAGCAAACAAACTGGTGACATGTGTGGGTAACTCTCAGGAAGCATTTCTCTTAGAAAATAACTAATATTGGGGGAGGGGATAAAAGCAAGGTGGAAATAAAATAACCAGACAGCAAAAATAAATCAGATGGGAAGAAAGCGATGAGAGTTAAAACTTTCTAAGTCCATGTGTTGTTCTGGAGATGAGTGGAAATAGTGATTAACTACAGAGGTGAAGTTTGCATATTAAAAACTTCAGGGAACTACTACAAGAATAGAAATGGAATGCATAGCTTCCATAAAAGTAGGGAGAAAAGAATACCTGATTAGTTCAATAAAAGTAGGAAACATAAACCATGTAATATGAAATAAAAATTGCAAAAGAAGATAACCAAATAAATCCAAATATGCTAGTAATCACAATAAATGTAAATGATTCATTGACATCAATTAATAAATAGGGATTCTTGAATTGGAATAAAAATCTGAATGTATCTATATGCTATTTATTAGAAATGTATCTAAAAAGTAAACTTTGAAAGTAATGGAATGAAAGAAGATATCCCAGCCAAATGCTACCCAAAAGAAGGCTGACGTGCTGATATTCACATCAGATAGAATATTATTTAAGCCAGCAAAGCATAATTAGGGATTAAAGATGATCATTCTATAATTATTAAAGGGAAAATCCACCAGCTATGCTCAACTAACAGCACAGCTTCAAAGCATATAAAGCAAAGATGACAGAATTACAGGAAGAATTTGGCAAATATACAGTTATAGAGAGAAGTTTTAATAAATATTTCTCAGAAACTGATGGATCAAGGAAATGAAAAATAAGTAAGGATATTGAGGTTCTGAAGATCACAGTTAATAAGCTTTGTCTAATGCACATGTTGAGGTTATAAACCCCCAAATTACAATATATTATCGTCTCAAGAAATACCAAACTCGATATCGTGTAGACCACTTCCTCGGCTGTGCAATAACATTTGAAAAGAAGGTCAGAGAGGCAGGCAAACCCTCTCCCCACTACATCTGGAAACGTTAACACTTTTAAACAATTAATGTGCCAAAGAAATTTAATGGAAGTTAGAAAATATTTAGACACAAACAACAACAAAAAAACTACCTATTAAAACATGTGGATGCTGATTCTCAACATTCACGTGGAAAGGTTAAGGGTCAAGTTCAGTAGACATGGGGAAATGCAAATTGAAGTAGCAATGAGATTCTTTTACACCTATCGGTATGGCAAAAAATTTGAAATTCTGACAATAACAATCATTGGCAGGGATGTGAGAAGACAGAAACCCCCAGCACTGCTGCTGGTAGGTTAAGCAGTAGAGCAGTTCTGAAGAGTAGCTTGTCAGCATCCAGAGAGACACAGCACACGTGCCCTTCCAGTCAGCAAGTGACCTCTAGGCATAGACCCTGGACTGGTCACCCCTCCTTAGTGGCTGTGAAACCAGAAGGGTTCTAAGCAGCTTTACAAGTACAAGAAGAGGGGCATGCCAGTCAAGATGGCAGAATAGATGGTCCCCAGTGTCACTCTCTCCCACAAATCAACCAATTTACAACAATTAAAAAACAACGACAGCCAAGATGGGGCTGCAAGAGCTCAGGGGAAGAGGAGGAGAGACCTGAGGAGTCATGAAGGTGGGAGAAGCCACCACGAGAGAAAGAAAGGATCTCTCTGACCATTTCAAGCCCTGGCCACTTCAAGGCTGGCCTGGTGAGTGCACAGAGCAGGAGCTGGCAAAAGCCACAGCTGTGCCTGTCCTATGAAGTTGCTTGGAGGCTGCAGGGGAGAAAAACGTCTTGGTGGCCCTCAGGCCAGCAAGACCACTAACAGGGTTCCCATGGACCCACACAGGAGCAAGGAGCCACAGACAACAGAAAAAAGGAGACACTCAGAGGCCGGTGAGTCATCTCGAGGGACCAACGCACAGCGCATCCCCTGGGAAGTGCTTGGAGTGTGGGCGGTGGGGGAGACAGGCCACTGGGGGAACAGTGGAGCACAACATGGACAGCTGATCTGCTCCCCAATCAGTACAGACGCACTCATTGTAGACTGGTCAGTAATATAGAACTGCAGGGGAGCAGTTTTCTGAAAAGACTTAGGCCCAGACCAGAATTTCCACACAACCCAGGTGTACCGGACCTCATGAGACCCAGAAGTACAAACAAGGTCTTAATTAAAACCTGAGCTGCACAAAAAGCCTTCCTCAGGGATTCAGCAGCAATGAAGCAATTTAGCTCAACCAGAGGGCTCAAGTGCTGGTCCCCACAGGAAGTTCCCCCATTTTAGAAGTAAGCAAAGAACAATAAATTAGTTTCAGTGCAGAATTTAAGTGGTAGGAACAGCAAATAATCCGACACAGAACTGAAAGAAAAAACAAAATACCCACAGACCAGAGACAAAGTTTGATATTAACTAGTAAAGTCTCACATCACCAAAGATGACCTATGAAACCTAGAGGGACTGGGAGTCCCCTGGGCTCCCAAGCAAGGGAAGAGGGAGGGATGGGGGCCTCAACCATGCCCCCCAACAACTGCAACCAGCCCAGCAATGACCACTGATCCACCGTAGGAAGCACCCTGGGGTCCTGAGCTGGGGCAGTGGGGTGCCACAGGCCTCAACCACACCCCCTCCTTCCTCTTGACCTATGAAACCTAGAGGGACTGGGAGTCCCCTGGGCTCCCAAGCAAGGGAAGAGGGAGGGATGGGGGCCTCAACCATGCCCCCCAACAACTGCAACCAGCCCAGCAATGACCACTGATCCACCGCAGGAAGCACCCTGGGGTCCTGAGCTGGGGCAGTGGGGTGCCACAGGCCTCAACCACACCCCCTCCTTCCTCTTTCTCCCACCCTATTTCCTTCCCCCTTCCCCTTTCCCTCTACCCCAACTGCTCCACAACATCTTAGAATGTAAAAAAATAATATAAATAAATAAATAAACATAATTTTTAAAAAGTACAAGAAGAAAAAGAAAAATATCAAAGTACATTACACATGGAAAGATTAGGTATTTGTTTTGTAAAAATTGTGTGTGGGGGTTTGTGTGTGTGTGTTGGTGGTGACATAAACGTATTCTTTCTGGGGAATGTGATTAAAAAAAAGAATTTGATAGAAACTTCCCTAAAGAAACTCTCACATTTATACACAAAAACCCAGAGGTAAGGGTATTCATTGCAGTGTTGTTTGTAACAGCGAAAACTGAAAAGTCTAAATATCTATTCACAGCATAATGGAAAAAAAGAAAAGTTGTATTTATCCACTCAGTGGAATGCTATCCCACCGTTAAAATAACCTAGATCTGCATGAATCCACTTTGAGAAATCTCAAAATCATAATGTCGAAGATATGGATAGCATGAAGCATTTCTCTAAAATGTAAAGATGCACACCTATGCACTAAAAATACTGAAACATTCATGGGTAAAACCACATTAACTTCAGGGTTGTGTTTACATCTGAGGAGGAAGGTCAGGAGGAGACTGGGAGGGAGTGTGTGCCGGGTGGGGGGCGAGGCGTGTGAGTGTTTTGCTTTACCTGTAACATTCTATATGTAAATAAATCAGAAGCAAATATGGGAAAATGTGAACACCTGTGCCATTTGCATATTGGGCACATAGATGGCTGTTATCTTATTTACCATATATTTGAAATTGTTGATAAATAAAAATTAAAAATTTGAATGATCACAGTAAAAATGCCTTTAGAGCATCTCCTACTCAGCAGAGCCTCCTGTACTGTGTGGCCAGCTGAATAGCCGGCATGTACTTGGCCGTTTGGGAATGTTTGCTGGCATTTAAGCTTGAGGCCAGGGAGAAAGAATGTAAATTTATATCACTCACTCCAACGAAATCAATAGGGGCGATTTCCTGATTCAAACCCATAGGTGTGCACAGAGCCATCTAGGTCTGCAGAGTACTATACACAGAGCGGGGAGCTCAGGGGGCGATTAAGGACCTGAATTATTCAGTGTCTGCCTCATGTCCCTGTCACTTTGGGCTTCAGCTGGGGCGTGGTGGAGAAACGTGAATCTGGCTGCCGGACTGGCCTCAGCTCAGAGGCTCTGACAATAAAGACCCATGCTGAATGGTAATTGCATTTTCTCTACATCCGTATATGGAAATCTGTTTATAGATTTGGATTACAAATTCTGGAAGGTTTATATGTCTAATGATTTTTCACCGACCTTAAAGGGCACTGTACTATTTCAACCATGACGTTGCCTGAATTCTAGGCATTGTTGATTTCACTCTGATTTTGCCCTGTGGGATTAACTTTTGTGATTAAGGAAAACTTGAAATGCCACATCTTCTACCCCCAAGTGCTTTGTGTGACTCAGAAAACAGGCGGGAGAGGGAAAAGGCAGGCATTTGGGAAAGACTTCAGTGAATGATTATTTTTCTTCCCTAGGCTTATAGGAATCCAGTAATTCCAAACTTCATAACTAAAATCCCTGTCGGGTAGAGACAGTGGTCCGTTGGGTCTCATCTGTGCTTCTGGAAGACTGAAGCAACTGGCCATGAAGTTCAGTTTTAACAGGATTAAAAAACAGAGCAGCAGGCGGATGGCTACAAAATCAAAAGGTGCTGAGTGACATACACATTAGAAAAAGAAAATTGAATTAGCAATGACATTTTTGGCCTGATTTTTTTTTTTTTTTTTTTTTTTTGGACCTTGGTAATAAAGACAAACTTTGATCTATTCTACTGAAAACCTGACAAAACATCAAGGCCAGAATATTGCCTCTAATCTTATTAGTTATTTCCAGACTGCATCCCTCTGGCTCCTCAGTTCCTTAAGGATGGGGCTGTGTGTATCTCTGAATGGACATTTCATGCTTCTGTTACGACAACCCCAGAAGGGAAGTCATGCCGGGCACTCCTAAAGGGTCCCGTGACCATCGTGGGAGGCAGCCACTGGGCCGGTCGTGGGCCTGTTTGATTCAGGAGATTTAATGCTCTTTGTCAGTGTGGACAAGCCATAACCGGTGGAAGGGAATTACAAAAGAGGGCAGGGGGGTGGCAGTCCAGTGAATATAGAATTAAGAAAGACATCACAAGCAGAAATTTTCCTGTTCTTAAAGACTTCATTATTTTCTCAGGAAAAAAAAATTAATGAAAGGGAACCTGCCATTAACACAGTCTAGAAATGTCTTTTACATTTTAAAGATAAAGAAATTATGCAGCAAGCGTTCAAGCAAGAAAATAGTTATCGCCCAAAGCAAACACAGTCACAAAAGGAAAATAACATAAAAAATATATTTAAAAAAGGATCCGGTAGGCTCAGACCTTTCCACTTCAGCAACAAATGCCATAGTAGACTTGAGTGGTGCCTATACAAGGTTGAGAAGAGATTGTAACTCAATGTACATCCAAGTTGGTATCTGTGTATGAGGAAAATAGAAAAGTCAGAGATCCTGGCAGAGGAAATGGGATGCAAAGATCCTTAAGTAAAAAGACCTTGGCATGTAGATCCTTGAAGCCTCTTACTACGAGAGTCTGGGTTTAAGCAAAGGAGTGATGTGATTCAATGGATGTTTAAAAAAATATTAATGTAGCACGCTGGCTGAAGTACAAGCTAGAAGGCAAAGAGTGGGAGTGGGATATGAATGAGCGAGTTTTTGCATATACCTGATAAGACGTGATGAAGGTCTGGACAGGTGCAAGGATAGAGGTGGGAAAAAGAGACATGGATTTGAGATCTCTTTTATTGGAAGATGACATAACAGGACTTGCTGATAAATTGCATTGGGGGAGGGGTAGGAAAGGGGAGGATACACAGAAGGCTTCGGGCTTACAGTTTGAGCACTGGGAAGAAAGTTGCAATTTACTAAAAGGAGAAAGACTGGTGAAGGCACAGATAAAGGGCTGAAGATCAGTGAACTGGTTTTGAACCTGTTAAGTTTGAGAGACTGAAATTTCCAAATGATGAGTCCCAGAAAGCAATTGGATATGCAAGTCTGGAGTCATGAAAGATGCTCTTAGCTTCACACTTCTCTGTGCATCCGCCACTGACCCCTCGTCCCTCACCATTTGCCCAAACCTTTCCATTGACCCTCTGGAACTCCTATACGGTTATCAGTAAATGCCCCTGTATCTTCAACCTTTTCCACCCCTGACCCCTCTTCCTCCTCCGCCAGTCGTCCTCATTCCAATGAACAGCATGTCCACACTGAACTCTTCAGCTCCAGCTCCCCCAACCCACCCATTCACTTCCTCCACAATCTTTTCCATTTCAAGTCATGGGACCTCCGACCTTTCAACTGTTGAAGGTCAAAGCCTTGAAGTTATCACTCACTCCTCTTTTGCTCCAACACCCAACTCTCCAGGAAATCCAGCGACTTTCCATGACTCAGAGTAAAAACTAAAGATCTTGCAGTAACCTGGACCTTCTGATTTTATCTCTTGCTACCCTCTCCTTCACTCACCTGGTTCCAAACCCATTGCCCTCCTTGCTGTTCCTCAAAGACTCCAAGCACACTTCCACCTCAGGGCCTTTGCACTGGCTCTTTCTTCAGTCTGAAACACTTTCTTCCATGAATCCATGAGTCTCCTTTACTTTTTTTCATGTCCTTCAAATATCACTCCATTAGTGAGGCATGCCCTGTTTCGATATAAAGCAACATCCTTCCCCTTCTTATCACCATCTGGCACACTTTCTATATTTATTTGTTTAATTGTTTGTCTCTCCTACTAGAATGCAAGTCCCATGAGACCATCGTCTTTGTTCTGTTTACCAATGGATTCCACAGTCTAGGATAGTGGCCTGCCCATGGTAGATGCCCAGTCGATATTGTTGCTGTATGTTGGTGGTGGTGACTAGGAGTAAAATAGTCTGCAATTTAGTCTCAATTATAACTTCATGTTACCTCCCTGAGATTCACCTTTCTTAGCTGTAAGGTGGGGACATTACTATCTGCCCTGCCTAGCTCATGGAGTAGCTATTAAGATCAAATGAGTTAGTGCACCCTACAGCTTACCCGTCAGACAGAAGGATTTTGACATTTTCATAGGCCGTGGTCCCATGCCAAAAATGCAAAGCAGAATATGTGGAACTCAGTAAAGGGGTGTTTGATAATTTGCTATATGGGGGAAAGAAGAGGGGGGAACTAGCGTGTTCTCACAGGGAGTTCTTGGGCAAGTTCTGATCTCAAAATGATCAGTACATAAAAGATGGGATGAGGGGCACAAAACCAAAGATGAATACAGAAAAGTACTAAGCTTCGACAAGAATGGTTTCAGGGAGGCTATGACCAAAAAAAAAAAAGAGCTAAGTCTTGCAAAAAAATGTTGAGGAAGAGAAAATTGATTTGGGGGCACATTTGAAGCAAGAAGATAAATAACAGGATCGTGCCAAGAGATGACAGATAAAAAGCAGAACTTGGATTTTAGTTTGTTTCCAACAAAGAAAATGGTCTTCAGGTTTGAAAATAAGAGATCCTTAAAAATGAAATTTAAAGAGCAAGAGAGGTATGAAAAGAGATAGAATTCTGCTTCATTAAATGAGGTTGAGCCCCCAGACCCAATGTTATCTGTCATCTCAACCCCTACTTCACTTCCTGGGTCTTCTTTTTCTCCCCCAAGATTGGCACCCAGGTTACCCATCTAGTTCTGGTGTATTTTGCCTGGTTTTCAGCTAAGTCTAATAAAAGAGATGATTAAGGAGCCACATCAGGTGGGATTTGTTAGAAAGAATAACTCTTCTGTAGAGTAGTCTCTCCTTACCCATTATCAGACTAGAAGGGGCATGAGTGGGTGAGCCCATGTGTGCTTGGTTGTGTGTGTGTGTGTGTGTGTGTGTGTGTGTGTATGTGTGCACAATGGTATTTCTTTAAAAGGGAGGTCAAGAGGGTGTCTTCTGATAACAGTGAAGTCGGCTTTACTGTTACCAAGCGTCAACAGAAGTAGGGGAGTTTGGGGAGCGTAAGGACTATTGCTACCTTGCTGCTAAGCACAACATAAATACATTTTTGGATTTTCCAGTTTCCTATGAAATACTCCAGAACAGCTGATAAGACATTGCCTTCTCTTCCAGGAGCCCCACAAAACATTCCTGAGATGTAGAAAATCCTCGGAAGTTTGTTGGAGAGATACCCCAAATAACAATTGCTGATCTTATTCTCCAAAGTGAGGCCCCTGCATCCTTGTGGTTGGATAGCAGTATTGATCATCTTAGATCATAGTTCTGACCTGACACAATATAGCAAATTTAGCCTTTATCAGGATGCCTAACATTATAATCCTTCATCAAGATCTCCAAATGCCCCCTTCCCCCATTCTTTAGATGGCCACCAGTGGAAAATATTTTTCAAAATTTGATTGCTGTTTGAATGTGATTCCCTGGAACTTAGGAATGGCCCACACCCATGTTAACACGCTTTAATCCACTTACGGATTCTTCCTTCTAGAACCTGCTGCTCCTTTCCCCCACTGATCTGATCTTAGCCTGCTCTTTTTAACCTCTCTTTTTCATAGACCAAACTCATAGTTTACCCGTTGTCTCCCTGATACACTAACCTTGACTGCTGTCCTTGGGACTGGCTGCTGGGTTTCCATGTGATCATCTGATTGTTGGGATCCAGTTCTGTCCCCCAAGGTGAACCCATTTTCTCAGTTTATAAAAATGGGCTCCTACTCTGATTTCCATTCTTTGCTCTTATTGCGAATTGTTTATGCTTCTCATCTTCCTTTGGGACTATCATCCTCTCTCCAGCCAGGGGCTGGGCACTGCCTTTCTGTCTGCCTGGGCTTCTGAGAACTGTCCCTCAGGAGACTCTGCCCTGCCTTAAGTTGTCACCCTCCACAGCAGTGATTGTACCAACCACCACTTAAATCATGGCCACAGAGGGTTGTGACCCTGGGAAAACATGCCTTGCTGATTAACCCTGAAAGGTTCAATCAGCACGCCTTTTTCCTTCTAGAAAGAGAATCTAGTCTAGATTATGGTCTGACTGCCCTACCTATTCAATTTTGCTGTGAATTCTCTGTCCTTCCTGACTCACCTTGAAGTATGATAGTTCTAAAATATATGAAAATGGGAATCCCAAACAACTTCCAGTAGCCATTTGACTTCTTGAGGGGAAGATACTGTGTCTCACTCATCTTTGTAAACTGGGACAGTGAGCAGCCCCAATGCCTTTGGAAAGAAAACCCACGTGTCTAGAAAAAGATGCTAATCTCTGTTTCCCAAAATGGCAAACTCCAAGGAGCTAAAGAGAGTTAAGTGGTAAAACCCTAAATGAATCCTTGAATTTTTGCTTTGTGAGCACATGGGAGGCATGGACAACAAGTAAGACATACGAAATTGATCCGATTTCCTGACTCTGAGGGCATTAGTCTCAGGGATATGGCATAGAAGTTGCATATCTCAATTTTTTAAACTATACAATGTATCTTTTTATTGTGATAACATATACATAACATAGAATTTACCATTTTAACCATTCTTAAGTGTACATTTCAGTGGCACTAGCTATAATAACGTTGTTGTACGACCACAGCCACCATCCATCTCGAGAACTTTTTCATCCACCCAAACTGATGCTCTACCCAGTAACTCTTCATTCTCTCCCCCGGCCCCTGGCAGACCCCATTCTACTTTCTGCCTCTGAATTTGACTACTCTAGGAACCTCGCATAAGGGGAATCATACAATATTTGTCCTTTGTGACTGGTTTATTTCACTTAGCATAATTTCCTCAAGGTTCACTCATGTTGTAGCATGTGTCTCAATTTCTTTCCTCTTTAAGGCTGAATAATAATGTATCTCAATTTTAACAAGAGAAATTCTCTCCTGCTATCTTGTGGATGAACTGTAGGAGATGGACTGAGGGATGGGACACCAAAACATCATTTGTGAAATCTGTCTCAGGAGGTTCCACAATACTGTTGTCCAGACTACCCTGGGCAACATTTCTAAAAATGACTTAAGGACACAGGACATAGGAGGGCTGCCAAGCTAATAACTTGTGAATGACACAAAATTGGGCATAATAGCCCTTCTGTTGAATGATGAATATGGATTAAAAATATGCAATGTACTAGAATGATGTACTGAAACCAAGGAGATGAAATTATAGAGCAATAAATGTAAAATACTAAAATTAGGATAAAGTGCACACATATACACACACACAACTGCAAAAACACAGGATGAAGTAAAACTGTCTAAGAACAGCACAACCAAGAGTTGTGGGTTTTAATTGACCACAAGTTCAGTCCAAATCAACAGTGGGATGTGGTTGCCAAAAAAAAAAAAAAAAAGCAACTAATGTGATCCAGAGATGCATTAATAGAAGCACAATGTTCAGAGCAAGGCAGGAAATAGCTCCTCTGCAGGTCTCGATGGTTAGGCCACACCTGGAATGTTATGTTCGACTCGGTGCCGCAGTTTATGAGGGATATCAGAAAACAGAAGGGCATTTGGCAGAGGGTGAATGGTCCGGAAAACATGCCGTATGAGGAGCAGGTAGCAAATGGAAAAAGTTAGCAGGTGGAAGAGAGGACTTTGCAGGGGCAACAGAGAAGGTGGTTTTAAAATTTGTATGGCATTAGAAAATGGAACTATAACTCATAGATGGAAATTACAGGAAGAGTAATCTCTACTTAGCAAAATAAACAATTCTTATTGTTGTACCTATCAAACAATAGAAGGGGCTGCTTCAAGAGTGAGCTGTTCATTGCTGGAGGCAGTTGGAATTATTATAAGACAGTGGTTCTCAGGGCAATCTTGTTCCCTTATCCCCCCACTGGGACATCTGCCAATATTTGCAGACAAGGGGGAGAAGAGGGTGCTACTGGCTTCTAGTGGGTGGAGGCCAGGGATGCTGCAAACATTCTATAATGCACAGGACAGCCCCCAGAACAAAGAATTATCCAGCTCAAAATGTCAATAGTACTGAGTCTGAGACACCTGCTGTAGAAGGAATTCCTATACTAAAATATAGGAGCACCAAGTCAGCTGGATCTAGCCTGCAGAGTTTTTCCTTTTTATATCACTTGCTAACATTAAGAATCCTGAGATTTCGGGCTGGCCCGGTGGCGCATTGGAGAGTGCGCTGCTTGGGAGCGCGGCTGCGCTCCCGCCGAGGGTTCAGATCCCATGTGGAGACCGATTCCCTCTCACTGGCTGAGCGCGGTGCGGGCGCAACACCGAGGGTTGCGATCCCGTTGCCGGTCAGTAAAAAAGACAAAAAGGGGGGGAAAAAAAAAAAAGAATCCTGAGATTTCCTGTAAAGACAGGGACTTCCATCCTTTCTTTTAAAAAAAAATCCCTGTTTGGCTATACTGAGCTCATCCACATGGCAACAATTGCCTGGAGCTGAGTAGCTGATGTCCCTTTCGGATGAATCAAGAGCTATTTCATCACAGTCCTCACCTAGTACCTGTTTAACTCTGCAGGCATTTGAATTTGTGACCCCGTGTGCCTCTAATCCAATGGTTCTCAACTTTGCCTGTGCATTTGAAACACCTAGGGAGCTTTTAAAATCCCAGCGCTAAGGCTGCACCCAAGACGAATGACATCAGACTCTCTGCGGGTGAGATTCAGGCATAAGAGTTGTTTATAACTCTCTAAAATGGTTCCAAGGTGCAGTCGAAGCTAAGAACAACAGTGGCAGATAATGGAACTACAACCTGTAGGAAGAAATCTATGGTAAGCACACTCACACGCAGTAGACGGAACTTTCTAACAGAGAATTTAAACAACTGAATTGGCTGCTTTGGAAGTGAGCTCCAAAAGAAATCCTGACTTTGGAACATTTGAAAGGGAGGGAGGCTGGACCAAAGCAGAAGTTCATTACCCTGAATGTGGATGAGAGTCACAGGGAGTGTCCCAAGTATAAAGGTCCAGGTCCCATCTTGGAGGATTATAATCCAGTAAAGCTAGGTGGAGGCTGAGTGGGTGTAAGTTGAAGAATGTCCTCAGATGGTGCCGATATGCGCTCTTAGGGAAGAACCACTCAGCGAGACAAATGACCCCTGCAAGCCTCCAACCTCGACCTTGGCAATGACTCCAGTTCTTAGAAAAAATCTATGTAAATCTTCAAATACACACTAAAATAGAAACATAAATAATGTGACCACCACAGTTTGGGAAGTATTTTAACACACACAAAGATGAGGTTCAACTTGAAGCTGATTTAGCCTAACATTGCTTCCTAAAGGATTCAAGGTTTTCTAGGTTCCAGCTCTTTTTCTGACATATTTGACATGTGATGTTTGTTTAAATAACCTCTCAAAAGGCAGCTTATGTACTTGTGTGAGGGTTCTTAGCTTCAAGCAACAGATACTGAAGCTGCGTGCTTTAAGCTAAAAACAATTCTATTAAATGGATATTGGGAGCGTGTAAGAAGGTTTTTAAATATGCCTGCCTTAATTAAGTATGATACATTGATGCAATGACTTATACAGCCATGAGAAACTATCAAGCAGATTAAAATTTATTAGTGTGCAAAGATATCTACAATATATGGCTTTGTGAGAAATTAGGTTATACGACAGGATGTAAGATATGATACAATTTATTTTTATAATAACATACATTTATATTAATAGTTATGTACAAAATCTGGAAAAAAATCTGAACCCCAACCTAAGCCTCACACCTTATTAAAAATTAACTCAAAATGTATCATGGTCTTAAGTATAAAATGTAAACCTAGAAAACTTTTAGAAAAAAATAAGAGAAAAATCTTAAAGATCTTAGTTCTTAGACTTAACACCAAAATCATAACCTGTAAAATGGAAAAGACTGATAAATTAGACCTCCTTAAAATGAAAAACTTTTGCTATGCAAAAGCCCCTATGAAAAGAATGAGAAGACAAGTTGTACACTAAGAGCACCACTTGCAAACCACACATCCAACATAGGTCTAGTAGCTAGGACGTATAAAGAACTCTCAGTACTCAATAGTAAAATAATATATAATAAAATAAAAATCAGATTAGAAGGTGGGCAAAAAACATGGAGAGACATTTCACCAAAAAGGGCATGCATTTGGAAAATAAGCACATGAAAAGATGTTCAACATCATTAGCCATCAGGAAAACATGTTAAAACCACAATAACCATCACTCCACACCTAAATGAATGGCTAAAATAAAAAATAGTGACAACACCAAATGCTGTCAAGGATGTGGAGAAACTGGATCACTCATGTTGTAAAATGGTACAGCTACTCTGCAAAACGGTTTGGCTGTTTCTTTTAAACCAAACGTGCAATTACCATTGGACGCAGATATGGAGCTCGTGGGTATTCATTTACCTAGAGAAAAAAAACTTGTGTCTACACAGAGACCTGTACACAAATGTTCATAGCAGCTTTACATGAAATAGACAAAACCCGGAAAAAAACCTAAATGTCTTTCAGTGGGTGCATGATTAAAGAAACTGGATGTACCCACACCATGGAATACTGCTCAGCAATGAACAGGAATGAACTATTGATACATGTAACAACTTGGGTGGATCTCCAAGGAATTATGCTGAGTGAAAAAAGCCAATTCCAAAAATTATATAACATATGATTCCATTTTTGTAAAATTTGTGAAAAGGTAAAATTGTAGAAATGGAGAACAGGTTAGGGGTTAGGGATGGGGGTGGGGTGGGAGAGAGGTAGGTGAGGTTATGAAAGGGTGCAGTGGGAGTCCTTCTGATGACAGAACTGTTCTGTATCTCAACTGTGGCGGTGGATACATGGACATATGATACCACCCTACAGAACTAAATACACACACACAAATGAGTATGAGTGAAATGGGGGAATCTGAAGAAGAAGTGGATTATATTAATGTCAATGTCCTAGTTGTGATATAGCATAGTAGTTCTGTGAGATGTCACCATTGGGGGAAACCAGGTAAAGGATACATGGCCTCTCTCTTTATTTCTGACAACTGCGTGCAAATCTACAAATCTCTCAAAATAATAGTTTAATTTAAAAAAATGCGTTGGCATTTAAAGATGTCCACAATATAGGTTTTGTGAGAAAATTAGGTTGCAAAACAGAATATGAAATGTGACATGATTTATTCTCATAAGTGTGTATGTTTATATTAATAGTTACATATAAAATCTGGAAGGTTATATGCCGAAGTAATAACAGTGAATTATTCTGGGTAACTTTAATTACTCTTTCCTTTATTTCTGTATGGGTCTATTTTTTCTGCTGGACACATGGATTAGTGGGGAGAAAATAATTAAACATTTTTCAAAAGAGAATGAAAGGCTGTTGGGTAGTTCATAGATGTCTGGAGAAAGGGAGAAGTGGGAAAGAGCCACAAGGAGCTGAGCAGCAGGAGGATAGGTTTTTCCAGCCACCAAGACTCATAATGCAGGGAATTCCATAAACCTGGGAAAGATGCTCAAAGTTGGGCAGCCTAGAAGAAGAACAAACATCCACTGTGGTGTTTAGGCACTTCGATGTTATCCATTGTCGGCTCAGAGAGCCACAGACGATGGTGATGATGAGAATGACGATGACGATTGTGGGGACTAACTTTTACTGAGCATCCGCCTGTCAGGCACTATGCAAATCTCTCTACATACATTGTCTCACTAAATCCTCGTGACAGCTCTAAGATATAGTCCTTTTTGTTATTGCCACCTCCTACGGAGTTGAGAAAACTAAGATGCTAAGAAGTCACTTGGGTAGCAAGTAGCAAAGACAGGCTTTGAACTCAAGTCTGCCTGGCTCCAGAATCTACCAGCTTTACCACTTCACTGGTCCTCTAGAAAGTGGGCTGGTAGAGATTATTTTGAACCTAAAAATCAAAAGGTGTGTTAGCAGCTATCTGCCTTGACTGTAGGGAACCTGACTAATACTCCCTACGAATGTTAGATCCTGAGTCAGGATACCCATTAGGGTGAGTTCATAGTATGGTGTGTCCCCTAGGGCAGGCTATCAAGCTGAGTTCTGTGATCTTTTACCAATGTTGGCCTGACCTCCTCTAACCAGCCTTCTTTAGTACCAAGGGTTCACAGAGGTCAAAGTTGTAGAGATGGGACTGTAGGATTGAGGAATCCCAGTAGAGATGGAAAACAGATGGTGAGTGACTGGAAGGTGAAGGCTGTGTCACCGTGGTGGTGGCAAGCAGTCATGCATCCTCTTACTTCTTTTCCCTCTTCCCCCCCTCTCTATACCCCAAGTGTGGCTGAGGGTGGGATGTTCTTAGGTATTATTAATAAAGAAAAGAAATTTCGGTTTTGCAGGGAGGTCATAAGAGATGGGAAGACCTTTAATGGCTGAAGTGTTTTGGAGAAGTTTAGTTTGGGGGCTTTTGAACTAGGGGGTGGTAATCCAGGTGCTTCTGGGGATCCAGAGGATGCTCAAGGCTAGCTCCTGGTAAAGAATTTCCCGAACTTATCTGCCCATCAGAATCATCTGGTGTAGGGCCGGCCCGGTGGCGCACTGGAGAGTGCACCACTTGGGAGCACGGCGGCGCTCCCGCAGAGGGTTCGGATCCCACGTGGAGACCGGTTCCAGCTCACTGGCTGAGCGCGGGGCGGGCACAACACGAGGGTTGCGATTCCGTTACCAGTCAGTAAAAAAATACAAAAAGGAAAGAATCATCTGGTGCACTCTTTAGAAACCGTGGAGACCGGTTCCAGCTCACTGGCTGAGCGCGGGGCGGGCACAACACGAGGGTTGCGATCCCGTTACCAGTCAGTAAAAAAATACAAAAAGGAAAGAATCATCTGGTGCACTCTTTAGAAATAGCTTCTGAGCTGTGATCCAGGCCTACCAAATTAGAATCTCTTGGGAAGATTAATTGGCCAATAGATGGTCAGACTGGTTTAAAGGAAAAAAGATCTAACATTATATTCAAGCTTAATTCTGGGTTCAGCTAAAATAGTAAAAGAGGCACATAGAAGCTCTCACTAGAAACAAAAGGAATCACTGGGCTAGAGCAATGTTTCTCCAAGTGTGAGGTGTTTATGAGCAACCAAGATAATAGACAAGGTGTCACACAGCCATCAGCTCACAAAGAAAGTGATTCTTTTATAGGCACCTTTCAGTCCTTCTGATTACATCAAGAAGTATCAGTCTGGGGCTAAAATGTCTTTAGCACCTCCCTTGCTTATTCTCCTTTTAAACAAAGATGGAGTAAGTCTCAAACTCATCTTCCAGCATGCAACAGTGTCTAAAGAATGTAATAGCACTGTTGTGTCTTTATTGGCTATATTTTTAAGGTTACCTTCAATTTTTGGAAATGAGACTTTTTTTTGAGTAATGATTAGGGGCTCACTTTGTAAAAATAATACACGCAAGTATTTAAGTATAAAGTGTGAGATTATATAGTTTAATGTTACAGAAATAATCATATTATTGGTACGTGGGTAGAGCAGAAATCATGAAGATGTAATGTGAATGACTGAAGTTTGGAGAAAACTGCCTTGGAATATTCCCTATACCCTGTTTTCTTTCTTTCGGGAATCTGAGTGTGGTGGAAAGGGAACAGGAAATTAAAGACCTCAATAAATACTATTCATATCTTTCCCCTTCTCTTTTATTCTTTCATCTTATACACAAAAAGAAGATTCTAGACATTAATACCTCAACTTCTTTAGTATGTTAACAAATTATCTGAAATGAGCTGTAGTCTTCGCAGCTCACAACATCATCAGACAGGGGTTGGGGAAATTGGGAGGCAGAGATAGGGCAATTGGAGGGATTAGGGAAGAGAGGCAGTCACTGATGAAAATAAAGCAGCGTTTTCAAGGTCTGCAGCTAAGCCTCAAGCCATCACTGTGTGAGCAAGGAAGTACTAGAAAGTTGTCTGTGTAAAATGGAGTGTAAACTGCAAGCATGTTATTGTGGAGGAGAAGGGAATGGAGACTGAGGGGTAGAAATAGAATGCGCGGACAGAAGGAGGGACCCACTTAGGAAGCATTAGTCCCCCTGCACGTGGGAGACCGTAGGAGTTTGGCTGTCCTTATTTATACAACACCAGATAACACTGCAGCTCACACTCCTGTGCTTCCTACCGCATCTCCATCAACAGATGGAGATAATAAAGAGGCTAAAAATGGAAACATGAACTGGTGTGTAGCTTTGCAGTGACAGTTTGTCACAGAACAGTCAAGAATCCCTCGCCGGTGAGTGCACTTGTCAAGGTCACCCATGACCACTTTGGTATTAAATTGAATAGACACCCGGCTGGCCGGGCTCTGGCACGTCCAGGAGGCCAGTCTCTTGGAGCATGAGTTTGGCTGCTGGCCATTTGTGATCAGTCAGATTCAAACAATGGCATGGCTTCCCTGAGGTTCCTTAGGGGCTGTTAGTTCCAGCTTTGGTCAATAGCCTATGTAATTAATCAACTTAAAGGGAGCACTGGTTAGCAATGGTTCTTGACCCTGGCTGCACATTAGAATCACCTGGGGAGCTTTAAAAGTAATACCAATGCCTGGGCTTCACCTAGGACCAATTGAATCGGAATCTTGGGAGGAGGAGGGAGCCTGAGATATCAGCATTTTTTTAAAGCTCCCCAGGTGATTCTAATGTGTAGCCAGCGCTGAGAACCACAAGTCTAGATCATTAAGGGGACAAGTTCAGACACACATGCCTAATGCCAGTGTTGTTCCTTCTTTAATCCATGATCTCCTGACTCTTCCCACTAATTTTGAATTGGTACAGGGGATTGGCATTGAGAGAGAAAGGGGCCATAATTTATTTCAGCAAGAACCAGTTGATACAGCTTTTATATTGCTTCCAGTAAATATATAACACATATATTATTATATATATATATGCCATGATCTCCTGACTCTTCCCACTAATTTTGAATTGGTACAGGGGATTGGCATTGAGAGAGCAAGGGGCCATAATTTATTTCAGCAAGAACCAGTTGATACAGCTTTTATATTGCTTCCAGTAAATATATAACACATATATTATTATATATATATATATCTATATACATATATATGTACATAATGTGATGACACACCCCTTAGGCACAAAACCTTGTAGGTATCAAGAATCTATTTTCTTGGGATCAATCTCTACCCTGGGTAAAAGGTATGAATACTTTCCAAAGTCCATAATACACATTGCCAAACTGTGTCCTTTTCTCATAAATTTGACAGCCTGGAGCTTACCATTTTAAAAACATTGGCCAACCTGATAGGTAATAATTCCTGTGTAACATTATTTTATTTTGTTCTTCTTTAATGTTCAAGTTTTCCATGTGTATATAAGTCATTTCTTCTTTTCTGAAATGGCTACTTATGTGTATGGACTATTTTTGCATTGTGGTGCTCATGTAATTTTTTTTTTCAGTTTTAATTGTAATTATACATACTTATGGTATACAATCCAATGTTTTCATACATATATGTTGTATAATAATTGGTATTAAACTTTGTCATGTAGATTGCCAATATTTTTCTTGGTGTTATTTGCTTTTAATTTTATTTGAGATTTTTATATTTTAGATATGCAGGTGTAAAATGTTTATGTAGCCAAAATTTACCAGTCTTATTTTTTATGGTATCTTCTACTGCTTTTTTATTTAACAAGTTAGTTATTATCTCAAAATGTTCTTGTAATTATTTCATGGCTTAATTTCTAACATTAAATGCTTCTATTCACCTGGAATTTTTTCTGGCAAACAAATTGCCTCAACTCCAACACCGAAGTGTCTACTCCATCATGTGCTGGACATGCAGGCCTGTCTGTTGACTTTCTCTTTTGCTCCTTTGTTCAGTCTGTCTGTTCTGTCTTGGGTTAATATCACACTGTCTTAATTACTGTATCTTTATAATTTACTTTAAGATCTGGCAAAAAGTATGTTATTATTTTCATTTTCAGAAGTATTTTGTCTATTCTTCTTACTTGAATTCAAGAAATTCTTCTTATTTGGATATTATTTATTATTATTATTTTTTGTCTTTTTTTGTCTTTTTTCATGACCGGCAACGGGATCGCAACCCTCAGTGTTGCCCCCGCTCCTCGCTCAGCCAGTGAACGGGAACCGGTCGGTATGTGGGATCCAAACCCTCGGCAGGAGCGCCGCCACGCTTCCCAAGCAGTGCACTGTAGCAGTGCGCCACCGGGCCGGCCCTGGATATTATTTTTTAAAAATATAAAAATGTTACAAAATTAATGCATGTTAAAACAATCCTGTTTGTAAATATTGACAGATAGATCTATGGAATGGAAGAGAGAGTCCAGAAATGAGAAATGTAGCATTTTAAATCAGTGAGAAAAGAGAGGATTATTCAGTAATTGATTTTGGGCAATTGCTTATCCAATTGGAAAAAAAAATTAGAGCATTATCTCAGATTATATACAAAAATAAACTCCAGGAAAATTGTCACAGTCTGTGAACAGTCAATTTACAGACAAAGAACTTTGAATGGCCAAGAAACAAAAAAAGTTCACTCTCAATGATACAGGAATGCAAATAAAAACAATTAGATATCAGTTTTCTTTCATACAATTGGCAAAATTGTTTCTAAAATATAATTTCTTAATGTGTACAATTGATAAGGTTTGGGGCAATTATCGGGGGCGGGGTGTAGATTAGCATAGTCACTTTGGAAGTGAATTTGAGACAATCTATTAAAATTTAAAACGTGCACACCCTGTAGCCCAGTGAACTTACTTTAGAGACATACTATCATGTGTACACAGTAAACAAATATAAGCAAGCCTTTACCAAGTGCTAAAATATTGAAATACTTCTCTTTTGGTTGGGATATGGCCCCAACCTCAAGTCCTGAGAGTGCCCTTCACCCTCACTGTTCTGGCCACTTTGCTCTCTTCATCTCAGACCCATACTCCCTGTGATCCAGCAACTATAGAATTAATGACTGGCACAGAGGGAGCTCTGGAACCCTCCTCCAGTCCTAGGGCCAGGATCTGTTCTAATTGTCTGGGGATATTTTGACTGATCCCTATATTAAAAGATGTTCATTAAAGCATTGTTGTAAGAAAAACAGAGTGTAAACAACTTGAGGCAGAAACTGCTAACTGCCTACTTCCTATCCACTTCCTCTTTCAAAACAACAGAACTAATTAGCACAATCATTATGGAAAACAGTATGGAGGTGCCTACAAAGGTTAAAAATAGAACTACATGTGATCCAGCAATTTGACTACTGGATATATATCCAAACGAAATGAAACCAGTATGTTGAAGAGGTATCTGCACTCCCGTGTTCATTGCAGTGTAATCCACAATAGCCTAGACATGGAATCAATCTAAGTGTCCAACAGATGAAGGGATCAAGAAAATGTGGTGTGTACACAGTGGAATATTATTCAGCCACAAAACAGAAGGAAATCCTGTCATTGATGACAATGTGTATGAACCTGGACAGCATTTTGTTAAGTGAAATAAACCAAGCACAGGAAGACAAATACCACATGCTCTCACTTACATGTGGAATCTAAAAAAGTTGATCTCATAGATGTAGAGAGTAGAATGGTGGTTACCAGAGGCTGGGAAGAGTAGTGGGGAAAGAGAGCTGGGGACATGTTGGTCAAAGAACATAATTACAACTAGATAGGAGAAATAAGTTCAAGAGATCTATCGTACAGCATGGTGACTATAGTTAATGATGACATATTGTCTTTTTGAAAAAATGTAAGCAGAGTGGATGTTAAGTGTTCGCTCCACAAAAAATGATAACTATGGGAGGTAATATATTTGTTAATTAGCTAGATTTAACCATTCCACAATGCACATATACTTCAAAGCATCCTGCTGTACACAATAAGTACACACAATTTTGTGTCAATTAAAAACAATTTAAACATAAAAATAATAATTAATAAAACCACAAAAGCACAGAACCAATTAACATGATTGTTCATTAGAAGAGGAAGTGTCCCAGCTTTCTGTGTGAAAAGTGATTAAATTCTAGCCAGGGAAAGTTGAGCAGACATTAATGTAGGCTTCTGGGGAATCAAATCTTCTCAAGACGGAGGAGGATCACCTTTCTTTTTTTTTT
>NW_007727585.1:310644-311673 GCF_000696425.1 Galeopterus variegatus | reverse complement strand
TTTTTTTTTTTTTAGGATCACCTTTCTTCCCTTCCTCCATGCTATCACCAGGACTGGGGATGTGATTGTAGGAGCTTCAGCACCCATCTTCAAGCACGAGGAGGCGGGACACATCCAGCATTGCGGAGAGGGAGAAGCAGCCCTAGTGCCTGATAACTGCATGGGGCTGCCATACAGACCAGACCGCCTCCTTCCAGACTTCCTTTAAATGAGACAAATGCATTTGTATCCTGTTCAAACTGGGTTTCTCAGTTATATGCAACCAAATTTAATCCGAATGTACACAAAGCTAAATGCTCTTAAACAGTGAAGTGGCTAAATAAACCATATTATATAAATAAACTGGAGACAACTTGAGGTATCATATGTATGATAAAAACACTCTGAAGAGACTGAATTGAGTCTACAGGCATTAACATGTTGAATAAAAAAAGCGAGTTGCAGACTATCATGATCACGTATGCACACTCTTCCTGAAACCTCCAACAAAGTATGGTGTTTTCTTTTCTATGTTTCCATACATGAAAGCAGAAGGAAAAGATTGAAAGTATACTACCTAAACTGTGATAATGTTAGTAGCTTTGGGGGAGAGGAAGAGAACACAAAAAGTGCTGGGGTGGTCAAAGGGCACCATATCTTTGGCTGCACTGTTCTACATTTTTACAAAAGTAATGATTCATGTACTACTTGTACAGTACAAATTAATTAGGTTTCCCACCTACCAACCAGCTGACCTTCTTAAACTGTTTACTTGCCTGCTGCTTGCTGCCTGCAGGGTCCACATTTGAAAACTGCCAGGGCTGAAGACTCAGACCCGGAGGAGCAGCCTCTTTGGCAAAGAGATATTAGCCCGAGAGTCACCAACTGTGTGCTTACTGTTGGAGAAGTTCAAGGTTCTTTCGGAATGCTTCTGTCACAGATTGTGTTTCTCACAATACCACTGTGTCTACAGGAATGAAATAAAGGTATTAATCTCCAAGGACATAGAAGGTGACACAACAGCAAATGTGAGGTTACAATAAAAAAAAA
>NW_007727585.1:308898-310368 GCF_000696425.1 Galeopterus variegatus | reverse complement strand
GAAAAAGGGCTGCCCACTCTCTAGTCACTTATTCTATAGGAAAATTGATTTAGATGAGCTTTGAATTGGGAGACCTCAAAGAGAGTGGTGGGAAGTGGCACAGTGTTGGTATTAGAAAGGAGAATTAGGTTAAAATCACCCTCTCATGTAGTATTTATTCATGGGACCCATGCCAGAGCCTTCTGGTTATTTTTGAATGGGGCCGGTTCTGAATCTGCTAGTTTGTTGAGAATAGTGTGGGGGCAAGGTGGAGGGGAGTGACTTGGGCAGTTGGCAGTGTAATTTTGGTTTATTGTCTCAGAAAAATTCTTACCAGGTTGACAAGCCTTTAACCCCAGGGGTGTTATGAGTGATAGTAAAATCCACAGAGGGCTTTGAACAGAAGGATTCTTCTTGTTGTTGAGACTGGACTTTAGGAAAACCTGTTAGAGGGCTGTATTAGTCGGTGTCTGCTCAGGAAAACAGAACTGCTGTAGGTATTTCAAACAGAAAGAATTTAATACAGGGAATTGGTTCCAAAGTGATGGAAGGGCTCAAGGAGAAAAAAGGGAAGGATGAAGTTATTTAAAAACTGATAGCTGCAGAAACCACCCATAGGCTTTAGGAGGAAAAGGGAGAAAGATGTTAACAGAGCCCATGGCTGCTACCTCTCTGTGGTTGCTGAGCATCAGCTACTATTACTGCTGCATTAGGAACCTTGGCCACATCCACCTTGCAGGAAGCCAGAAGGTCACACTCACTAACACTGCATGATCCTGGAGGACCCAAAATTATATGAAAGGTAGAGAGTCTGTTATACCTGTTAGAGCCAGAGCCTATGAATTCTGCACTGCTGAGGGTATAGGCTTCAATTTATTAATTTTTAATATTCATCCACCATGCTACATGAAAAGGAAATTAGAAGTCTGCACTTCACCACCACTGTTTTTGCTGCTAATACTATGGGAGACACCTCTAGAAGCAAAACATGGTTTCTCCCTTCCAACTGTTTTCCATCTCCTGCCAGGCCTCCTGTTAAGAGGTTAGGTTGAATCTTACTGGAAACCACCTGGCAAGGGATTCTGGGAAATGTAGTTTTCAGACTTCAAGCATCTTGCAATCCAAAGGAGAGCATGGAAGAGTGGGAATAGAACCGAGACAAAAGAAATTAGCTCCTGCAAAAATTTAGATGAGAAAGTAGGTGACTTGGACTAGTCTAATAGCAATGGAGGTGGTGAAAGCCAGTCAAATTCAGGATATATTTTGAGGGGAGAATCAACAGAATTTTCTCAGAGATCAGCTGTAGAGTATGAGAAAAAAAGAGTTAAGGCTAACTCTAGACTTTTCTAGCCTTGAGGAAACAGAAGACTAAACTGCCATTTATTTAGATGATGATAAAAGCAGGTTTTGGAGAACTAGTATGAATTCAGTTTGGGGCATGCTTAGTTTTAGATGTCTGCAAGACATCCAAGTAGAGACATTGAGTAGACA
>NW_007727585.1:306323-308082 GCF_000696425.1 Galeopterus variegatus | reverse complement strand
GAGTATGAGAAAAAAAGAGTTAAGGCTAACTCTAGACTTTTCTAGCCTTGAGGAAACAGAAGACTAAACTGCCATTTATTTAGATGATGATAAAAGCAGGTTTTGGAGAACTAGTATGAATTCAGTTTGGGGCATGCTTAGTTTTAGATGTCTGCAAGACATCCAAGTAGAGACATTGAGTAGACAGTTCAGGGGAAATGAGAATTTGAGGTCAGTAGTATATATGTGGTATATCAACGTAGGTAGAAAAGAGATGGTGCCCAAGGGCTGATCCCTGGGATACTCCAAGTTAGAGGTCAGGGAGGTGAAAAGAAACCATTGAAGGAGGCATAGAAGGAGAAGCAGAGAGGTGATAGAAACATTGAAAGAACGTGGCATCTGGAATCCTGGTGAGTAAAGCATTTCAAGAAGAAAAGTGTGCCAACTGTGCCAATTGCTGCTTCTAGGTAAGAACAACCAGAATCAAAAATCAGCTTGAGTTTAGCAGCATGGAAGTCATTGGTGACCTTGAGAAGAATAGGTGTAGAAGAAAAATGGGAGCAAAAGCTTGATTAGAATGGGTTCAAGGGCAAATGGGAAGAGTTGGTGAGTAGAGATCTCTCTTCAGAGGTATTGATCTGTAAAGAAAAGAATATAAATGGAGCTCTAGTTGGAAGGAGAGGTGAGTTCAAGACAGGGTAGTTTCTTTTCTTTTTTGAGATGGAAGAAATAACAACATACTTGTATGCTGATGGGAATGAGTCAGTGGAAAGGGGAAAATTGATGATGTAGGAAAGAAAGGGAAGAATGCTGGAGCCATGTCCCTGGGAAGACAAGAGTAGATTGGATATGCACACAAGTGGAAGGGCTGGTTTTATCTAAAACAAGACAAAGTGATATTAACAGGAGAGAAAGTAAAATATATGGACATAGGTGAAGGTGGGTGAGTAGAGGTGGTGGTAAAATTTCTCTTCTGATTGCTTCTATTTTACAGTGAGGTAAGAGGCAGGGTCATTAACTGGTGGGAATAGTGGTGTTAGAAGTTTGAGAAGAGGAAGGAAGGTACTAAATAGTTATAGAGGAGAACTTGAGAATGAGGGACTAGGAAAAGTAGTGTGATTGCTAGGAAGTGTTAAGGGTCCACTTGAGAATAGAAATGATGAATTTTAAGTGATACTAGTCATCATGCTTATACATTCACTGTTTTAAGTTGTGTGGGTGCAAAAATTGAGTGGGAAGAAAGTTGATTGCAACTAGGAAATACAGCACAGTGAGAGAAGGTCAAGGGAGTGGATGATAGAAGCAAAAAACTGGTTATCATGTTTATCTATGAAATTTAGATTGAATAAAGAGGGAAGAGAGGACATGAAGGAAGTGATCAATAAACAAAGAATTCAGTCCTTTAAGATAAGTTGTACCAGGTCCTCATGGCTAAAAGCGTTGTCCTGCAGGCAAAGGGTGTTTGAGGGTATTATTTATCTGTTTGTCCAGTAAGCACTTATTGAGCACCTGCCATGAGCTATGTCCAGAGAGGATATTTGGTTACTTCCCTAGAAACATTTAAAGTATCAGGGAGATATGTTGGATTCAAATCAGGAGGGGTTTTAAGTGATTACTAAGAACAGAGATTGATTTTATTTTGTTGCCAATAAAATTTTCAAGTTTGTTGAAAGACGCATATCTAGTTGAAAAGTACATATCTGGGGCCGGCCCGGTGGTGCACTGGAGAGTGTGCCGCTTGGGAGCGTGGTGGCGCTCCCGCCGAGGGTTCGGATCCCAT
>NW_007727585.1:299214-305850 GCF_000696425.1 Galeopterus variegatus | reverse complement strand
CACCGAGGGTTGCGATCCCGTACCGGTCAGTAAAAAAGACAAAAAGGAAAAAAAAAAAGTACATATCTGTATCAATCAAAATGGCCTAAACCAAAAAGATAATTTATTGACAGATGTAATTGAAAGGTTCTCAGCATAATAATGGCTAATGTTTCTTTAGGACTTACTAGCCACGCTCTGCTCTAAGTGCATTGCATTTATTATCTTGTATAACCTTAGTAGAAAAGTCAGGATTTGAACCCAGACAGTTTCCTTCCAGGGACTGCACTCCTAATCACTGTGTTTTGCCGCCTCTTAAAGGTATAGCTTCAGGCAAAGCTGGATCCAGGAATTCAAACGTTATTGTCATAACTCAGTCTTTTACTTTCATTTTGCTTACTTCTGTATTGAATTAATTCACATGCAGGTTAGCATTTCTCCATTCATGGTAGCTGTAGGTTTACACCAACCTTCTATCTAACATTTCCAGTAGAAAGTTATTTTCTCTTTCTGAAAGTACTGGAACTATTACATAAGTCTGTATTTAACCATATGCAGTAGATTCATAGTATTATGAAGTAAAAAAGCACTTTACGAAACAGTAGATACGGCCCAATCCATAAGCAACCAAACAAATATTTTTATAATTAGAAGGATATAAATAAAATGTTAACAATAGTTATTTCTGGGTGTTATGATTCGGGGAACTTTTTTTTTTTCTTTTTTTCCTCTTAGTATTTTCATTTGTTTCTACATTGAGGATATATTATCTGTATAATAAAAATGTTAAAGGGAAAAAATCAGTACAAATCAACAAATACTCGTATATATCCTATATTGTTTTCTGTAGCTAGATACTCTTCCATTCATCCCATCCTATACCACCAAGGTCTGTATTTCAGGAAATTGATGAAATGAGGATAACAACACACTAGGTAATGCATCTAAATTCTTAGCCCAGTAATGTCATTCATATCTGCTTGCATTTGGTTAAAAAAAAATACTGAGTCAGCTCTATCATATTATTGGGCAAGTGAACAGGCTTGGTATCTTCCCTGACATTACAAATAATCTACTTTGAATACATTTTGAAAGGAAATATTAGTTTTTCCTCGGAAGCCCCAACAGGAGTAATATTTAACGATGCATCAAAGAAGAAAAAAGGTGATAGAGAAACCAAGGCAGTCCCAAAGTGAACGTGCAGTCCAAATTCCACATACCAGGCTGAGTTGGAACTGGCTGTTTAGTCCCTGTCCCCAAGGAGTTTACAGTGGCATGAGGAAGGCAAGATTGCAAGATCAGGTGAGATGAGATAGCATGGGTTAAATAATGCAGGATGGAAAGTGCGGGTGCTAAACGGTCTGACCCAAGGGAAGACTGTGTGGTGGGTAAAGCTTATCCTGGATCTCCCCATTCATGCTTTTTTGCACTTGTTTCCTTGTTCCCTAGGCTGCAGCTGTGAGAATGTGTAAAATTCAACCTGCTCAAGACCATTTCCTTATTTATAAAAGAGGATAGTGATAATGCCTACCTTATTGATTTATTGAGAGAGTTAAATTAGGTAATGCATCTAAATGCTTAGCCCAGTCCCTGGTGCAGAGTAAATGCTCAATAAATGGTGCCTATTATAATAATAATTATTATTATTGCCAATAACAGAAGAAACCAGTATGGAGAATGACAAAGAGTTTGCAATCTTACAAGTACTTAAAATCAACCATGCTCCCTAGACTTCCAGATTTGGCTCCTTTCTCGGTACTGATAGGCACTATCCAGAGGCCCCTTGAGGCCCTCTGATTTTATCAACAGAGTGAAGCAGACTAAAATCTTCTCTCATCTTTATTCCCGACCTCTTTCTTAAATGTAGGATATTCATTCATGCCCTCTTGGCTCAGCTGTGAACTTTGCACTTTACAGAACTGCAGACCATGTAACTCCATTTCACTGCCCTTCACCTCATAGAAATCACCCTCTTTTTGAACATTTTCTCAAATTTTATAAAACTCTGCTCTAGGGAAAAGATTTAAAACTTACACAGAATTAAAACTGAATAATAGGCTTGACTGGTTCCAAAGACTTAAAGGGAGAAAAAAATTCCCTGTTTTATAATTTCAAATTCAAGGTCTTAAATGCAGGGCATTAGAATGGAAGGAAGATTCAAGATAATGCTGATGCAAAAGAGAAACAGAAATTGAGAAAAAGGAAGGGAAGAGGAAGGACCATGTTGTGTTCTCTGGTTGCTATTTTGTTTATGAGCCCATTTCTCAGCTTTTTTTTTTTTTTTTTCCTTTGTGTCTTTTTTCGTGACCGGTAACGGGATCGCAACCCTTGGTGTCACGCCTGTACTGCAACCGGCAACGAGATCGCAACCCTCGGTGTCGCGCCCGCACCGCGCTCAACCAGTGAGCGGACAGGTCTCTATATGGGATCCGAACCCTCGGCGGGAGCGCCGCTGCGCTCCCAAGCACCGCACTCTACCGAGTGCACCACCGGGCCGGCCCTCAGCTTTCTTAATTCTGTGAGCACCCTCAATGTTCTTTTCATGTGTAAACTATCCCAAGTTCCTCTTTTTGCTTACATTAGCCAAAGTCAGTTTCCATTGCTCATAACTCAGTAACCCTTATTGATTCATAAAGAGAAAATGACAATTAAGTGTAAGGACAAAAATAAATAAGATACAAAGAGAAGTAGAGAAAATGAAGAAAGTAGAGTAGCTGGATCCTATGACTGTCTCAAATTTGGAAGGGTTCCAGTCCTGGTCTGTGCTTATCCTTAAAAACAAGCCCCCACCCCACCTCTACTGTTTTGTATTGAATGGTCATTATTCCTTGCAATTGAAGTAGCAACTGTTTTTGTTTTTGTATTAGGACACTTTGAATTGCAAATAACAGAAAGATAACCAATCAGTTGGAGGAAAAAGTCCAGGGACCTTGGCTAGATTCAGAGGCTCAAAAGATATCATCAACAGTTTGAAATTCCATCTTTTGGACCTGCTTTCCCCTTCATTGGCTTTATTCTGAGTCTCCCCTCTTGATGGCAGAGATGACCACTGGAAGCCTCAGGATTACTTTAGACTAGTTCATCATCTCAGGAGAAAAAGAATTTCTTTTATCCAACAGTTTCAGTAAAAGTTCTGCAGTATTCTCACTGCAAAGATTTGAATTGGTTTTTGTCATTGATATATGATTAGAAAATGACGGCATTGGGCTTGGTTATATGTTTGTCTGTGAACTAGACTCAGCCCACACAACCACTTAGGAAAAGAATAAGGGAAAACTGTTTCTCCAGGGATGGTAGAGGTTACTGGTTGTCCTCCATAATTGTTCTTTAGTTCTTCCTTGGTAATAAAACCCCCAAGTTTTAGCCAGGCACATAGCCACCAAAATCAAGACTACACTCTGAAGGATCTCTTGAAGCTCGAAAGCCATGTGACAACATTCTGACTGATGGAATATGGGTGGAAATAATGCAGGCAGCTTCCAAGAAATGTCCTTAAAGCAACATGGCATGTGTTTCTCTGTCTTTTTCTTCCTTGCTGCTGGCCAGAATGTGAACATGATGGCTGGAGACGAATAAGGCATCTTGGACTACATGGTGACTTTAGAATGGAGGAAACATGGTGGAGCAACAAGACAGAAGAGTCTGGCTCCCTGACATCATGGAGCTCCCATACCAGCTCTGAATCATCTTCATCTGGACTTCCATGTGATAGAAAAATAAACACATGTTTTGCGTAAGTGAGTGTTAACTGACAGACCACACAACTCAACATAATCCTACCTCCTACTCCCAAAGGAGAATCACGGTGCTACTGTGAAAAGATAGGGATGGGATGATGGACGGGCACATCCACTCACTGCCTCACTCCTTGAAAGTTTCTATCCAAGTCACAGTTATTACTCTGGTTGACAATTAGAAGAGAAAAATCTGTCTGGCTCTGATGTATCTGAATACCCGGGAATTTCAGTGTTTATGCATTTAAAGATTAAAAATAATTTAAAAATTGAGTCAAGCACATAGTTATGAGAAATAGCTGTATCCATGTTTTTGTTTTTTCTTAAGAAAAATAAAGAGCTTGTCAGAGTGGATTACTGCACAGTTAACCTTGTAATTTTAACAATGGAGTGCAGAAATAGCAGTCTCATTATGTGAAAAAAATGTTGAAAGTATATATCAGAACTCTTTTCAACACATTCGTTTTGACATTTTTATTAACAATTTGAGTGAAGAGTTAATTAAATTGTAATCAAATGTGGAGATGACGTGATGCAAAGAGAGTGGCTCATGCTTTGGATAATAGAATCATAGAATTATACATCAGAACTCCAAGAGGCTTTTGAGGTTAATCATAACTCCCCATTTTATAGCTGAGAAAATTTGGGCCCAAAGAGGGCAATCCACTTGCCCAAAATACACCTGGAATCAAGGGTAAATCTGGGATACAATCTTTCTACTTTTTCTTTTTGAATAAATGAAAGCTACATCATAACTTGAGATTCAAGTAGACATTTGGAAAAAAAACCAGAGCAGTGCACTGATGAGACAAGATGAAATTTAATCAGGTCAAATGTGTCCTAAACGTTGGGTCCATAAAAGTCCACTGTACAAGCACAGTAAGGGGTAGATGGGCCTTAATCAGCAGCACTTGTACGAAACATTTAGGCATGTTACTTGGCTGCAAGCTTGAGATGTCAGCAGTGTGATGTAACTACAAGTAAAAGATACTGGAGTCTTTGGTGGCTTTACTAGAAATAGAGCTTACAGAAGGGAGGTAAGAGTCCTGTTGAACTTTTCAATCTATACCTGGAATTCCTCATTCAGTCCCAGGTTCCGGATTTTAGAAGAGACATAGACTAAATAATTCACATCTGGGAGAGGAGCCTAGGATGGAATTATATAAATGATGGTCAAAGGAAGTTAGGGAGTGGTAAGAGCACTGCAATTAAGAGCTTGAAGTTTGGAGTCAGACTGCCTGAGTTTAATCTCAGCTCTGCCAATTGCTGAGTATGTGTTTGTTAAACCTTCTTTTCACTTTCTGTAAATTAGGAATTATAATTATACCTGTCTCCAAAGATAAATGAGGCAATACACGTCAAGTAATTAGTACATTACTGGCACAAAACAAGCACTCAATAAATGTTAGTTACTGTTAGAATTACGAAAGCAAGGTGATGTGGAAATAATGGTAACACTCTTGCAGGCTGTGGTGAATAGCAAATGGGTCGACACACGCCAAGTGCTCGGCACAGATTTGGCAGCTATTTTATTATTTGAAGTAGAGGGATTGGTCTAAGGTTTCTAGGGATGGGCTTGGTTTGGGGACAAAATGTTTCCTGATTTGTGCTAAGGTCCACAGAGGCTTATTATCAGATTATGCCCTGAAGAAAGAAGTCAGTCATATCCTGGATGGGGGCAGGGATGATGGTGGTCATGCAGACATCTCATGGGGGTACTCACTTTGTGAACACCTGGACATAGTGACTTGGCATTGTTGCAGAGGGACAACTCAGCTGTGTTCTTGGTCGTGGCCATTTTAGGCCTGTTGATGCAGGGTTCTGATCCAAGGTACTAGTGTGATCCCTTAGGGTAGTACTGGGTATTGTCACTCAAGCCTGTTCTGGGCTTGGTCACTGAGAACTGTCCCATGGGCAGTCACTTAAGAATCATTCGAAGTGGGACAGCTCCTGGATAAGTCTTCCCTGTCCACTGTTTCCTCCTCCTAGTGCCACTGCGTGAAGTAGTCCGCGGCACCCTGGCCCTTAGGGACGCGGTGGTACCTTGGACAGCTTCCCCCCGCCCCCGGATCGGTCCACCGCTAGGGGGAGGCCGCTAAGAGAGGAACCCGCCTGGCGCGGAGCCGGCTGCTCCGGGGCTCACACTCTGGCTGGGCACAGGGAGAGGTAGAGTGACAACGGGGTGGGGTCGCGCGCATCCCGGGTGAGAGACAGAGCGAGCCGCCGGGGTGTGAGTCAGCGCGCGGGGGGCGAAGGCGCTCGATGAACAGTCACGGAATCTCACTCACGCTCGGCTCCTCCCCTCTACCCGTCTACAGCGTGTGTCCCAGTCCCGGTCGTGTGTGCGCACACGGCACGATGTCTGATTCCGAGCTGTGTGTGTCCGTTTGGCCGGATGGCGGGAGAGGGGGGAGTGTCCCTGTTGGTGTTTCTATGCCCAGGTCAGGGCATTTCTCCTCCTCACCTCCGTGCGTGCTGTAGGGGTGTGTGCGGGCTGGGGTGCGTGTGCTCCTGTGAATGTGCGTGCGTGTGGGGGCCAGTGGGGTGGGACCGCGCATCAGGGCAGGGCGCTTGCAAAATGCGCCCGGGTCTATGTGTGGTCTGGATGTTGGCGCGATCTCGACCAGGGTTTCTACTCCTGGGTGTCGAGAAGCCAGCGTGGTGAGGGTGTCCCCTCCCGGCGGAGCACGCGCCTCGACACCCTCCCCTCATCGCTCCAAGCTGGCCAGGGCTCCCTAGGGAGCGGTCTGCGTGGAGAGGGCCTGGGGTGGTGAGTGCCTGGGAGGGGTAAGAAGGGGGCGCGCAGAGGGCGGGCCAGGTCCCCCGGCGCGGCGCGGGCTCGGGGGACCCGCGCGGCTGACGTCAGGCGACTCCTTAAATAGCGCCGGCAGCGCGCTCCGCTCGGCACTTCCCGAGGAGCCGG
>NW_007727585.1:271734-297802 GCF_000696425.1 Galeopterus variegatus | reverse complement strand
CTCCTCGCCTGGCCGGTGCCAACCACTCCGGCTCCCCGAAGCCGGGCACCAAGCGGCTGCCCCAAGCCCTCATCGTGGGCGTGAAGAAGGGAGGCACCCGCGCCGTGCTGGAGTTTATCCGCGTGCACCCGGACGTGCGGGCCTTGGGCACGGAGCCCCACTTCTTCGACAGGAACTACGGCCGCGGGCTGGACTGGTACAGGTAAGCAGGGGAAGCCCGCTCCGTGCGCCGGCTCTCCCCGGGGCTCCATCCCCAGCTGCATCTCCTGCATTTTCTCTGATCCCTGAACTCAGCTCATTGTGTGCCTTCAGGCTGACACGGGGCGGTGGAGGGGAAGGGAGGGGGACTCCAGCCGAAGGATTTACCCAGAACTTCCAGTGATTATCTCTAGATGGGCACGCGGTCTCTTGAACTGCAAAGGGCGTTCCCTGTTGTCACTGGAGTCTCTGTAAGGGAAGGGAGACCTCCAGTTAAACCTAAATGCAGACTGGAGGGCTGGCTCGGTATCCAGCCTTTAGGAAGGAGCAGGGTGCCCAAGGAAGGAACAGGCCAGGACATGCACTGCCTGAACACAGCCCTTTCCTGGCCCTCGGTAGGTCCTTCCTGGTCTCTTGCACCTGAAAGACCCTGGAAAGGGAAAGCTGGGCTGTGCTGGAGAGAGGTCCTCATAGTTCAGGCCGAATGAGATGTCATCCCCCGAAGTCGTGTCATTCCTAGCCCCAGGTATTTGCTGCGACCCCAGTCTCTCTGACCCTGGATCGGTGGTCTTGGAGTAGGGGAAAGAACCCTGAATTCAAGTCTTGGCTCCACGACTAGCTTGTGCAAGCTCCTCAAACTCTCCCAGCCTCTATTACCTCATCCATCACAATGGGCAGGAAAACAGTCCTTGCCCTGAATGCCTCCCAAGGCTTTTCTTTCTTTCTTTTTTGGTGGCTGGCTGGTTTGGGGATCCAAACCCTTGGCCTTGGTGTTATCAACACCACGCTCTAACCAACTGAGCTAACCCACAAGCACTCCAAGGTTTTTCTAAAGTGCTTTAAAGGTGTCAAGAAAGACACTTCACATTGGGTCATGCTTCTAAACCAGTGGCCAAGGTACGGGATTTGGAATGCTGGTGGGCACATCAAGTGAAGGCCGGCCAGTGTCCTGGGGGAAGCCAGTCATATGTGGACTTTCACTCCCCCTCTGCCCTGCTGGGGCTGAGCTACCCAGGCTGGTGGTGTCTGGGGATAGACAGAAGCTTCTGTAAGGTGGAAGCCTGCTCTCTTTGATGCCCGTCTGCCTCCCAAGCCCTGTAAGGTGCTGAAGTGTAGGATCGACCTACGTTGTGGGCCAAGTCAGGGTGTCCCTGGGGTGGCGTAATGTATGGTCTCCCCATAACACACGAGTCACAGAATTCTCCCGATTCACCTGACCCCTTGAAGACTTTCTAGAAGCATCTGCATAGTAATGGAGTTGGGGAGGAGTAACTTGGTAGCTGACACAGTAGCTGAGGCTAATTCTTTTATTTTTATAAAAGTAAACCCTTTAGGCAGTAGAGGTCATAAGCATATTGTTTTAAATAGAGGTCATAAGCATATTGGATTATGGACAAGGGGTGGGGCATGCACTGTCCTCAGGAGGTGAACATGTGGCCTATCTCCAATGGAACCCAGCAGGGGATAGTTGCCCTGTGGGTGGCCCCGGCCCCACTATGTCTGGTTAATGGAGTAGAGTGGCATAGAGTGGCAGGTCTGGCTCTATGCCAGTGCCAGTGGCACACTGTGCTTTCCAAGCTGTGACCCACAGGCGTCCCCTCTAGGTGTACGAGGCCACTGTCTGAGCCAGACCCCAGGGTGGGGGAGGCGTTTGCATTGAACAGCAGAGCCCTGTTAGGTGGTCAGCCATGGCCGTAGTCCAGGGCACGCCAGGGTTTCCTTGATGGAAAATCCAAAGATCATTATGAAACCCTTCACCAGTATGAAGTGCCTTTTAAGTACAAAATAGCAAAATTGTGAGCATCTGTCTTTTAGATAATGCGCCCTCCAAAAAGCACCTGTATTCTGAGCCCAGACTCTTCTCCCTTCTTTCTCCTCCCTCCACCACCAAACAGCACACCTCAAGCTTCCTTCTGAAGCCCGTGTCATTCAGGGATGGCTGCTTTTTATTTTTAACCTTGGCATGTGTGATTCTAAGCCAGCTTAGCTGTGAACCTTAGAGATGGGAGCCGTGCCTTTTTTTTTTTTTTTTTTTTTTTTTTTAGCACATTTGGATTCTGCTAAAATTCTCAGCTGAGTCTTGGTAGGTTTTATTTAACACTGAGAACACTGACAGCTCCACTTCTCTATCCCCCCCCCATATACATACTGCATTTTCCCTCTTTTATATTTCTAAGAGAAGGATTAGCCTTGGTCTGGTCATAACTGGCCCATCTCCATCATTGCCCAGGAAGGCTTGGAAGCCTAGAGTGTCAGGAAGGGGTGGTGTGGATTGTGTTTCTTCCAGTTGAAAGTCCACACCCAGAGTCAAGGGTTTAGGTTGTGGATTGTCATCTGAGCACAAGGTAATACTCCCCATTTAGATGCTGTTTCCATAATCTCCAGGACATTTTTCTGTATGTGCTTTACGCTTTGTTATCACTCAAGTAATATGCATTAATTGCAGAAATGATGGGAATTTCTGGGATTCTTTAAAACCCATGTTCTCACTTTCTTCCTGAAGTCCATGAGTTAGGTACATGGGTGACAGGATGCTCTCTCTGCCCACTGCCCTTATCATTTCACAGCTTGCCCTCATAGAGCCAGTGTTCACTGGCCAAAGAACCCTGGTACCCATTGCAGTGGACTGTGTTTTCCAAAGGTGGAGTTGCAGACTTGCAGGCAGTGGACCTTACTATGATGTGTGCACATTGAAGCCCCTGGTGATAACTCCCTGGGCCAGGAGGCCCAAATCCAGATGGACAACAGAAAGATAAAAAAACTTTACCCTCAACCAAAGGAGAGATTTCTGTGGGTAAATGGAGATAAAACTGAAAGCAGAGTGATCTAGCCAGAAAGACCAGGAGACAGAGCCATCACCTTCCTTGCCTGCAGCCTGAGCCCCTTTTTGGGGACCAGCCCAGTTCAGGCCACCCTCAGAGAGCCCAGCCCTCTGCATTGGGATCCCTCCCACTTGGTATCTTTCTGTGGTCCCACCTCTGATGCTTACTTCACCTACACATCTGGCCCGCCTTTTCCTCTTCAAATTTCTTCCCCAAGGTAGGAGCTGAGCCTGCATGGTAGTATCTGCTAGCTGCTTGGTCAGGCTGAGGAGAGAAACAGAATAGCATTTGCTGTCAGAAGACCAGAGATAGTCACGGAGATGCTGTGCAACTCGGAGAAAGGTGACCTTCCTGAGTCTCAGCTGCTTCATCATAGAATGAGACCTGCAGTAAACTACCCTAGGCATGTGTTTTGAGGAACGAATGAAACAGTGTATATGAAAGTGCCCTGAAAAAGTATGTAAGACAGTAATGTTAATACTGTTACAACTTCGCTACCTACCAACATTAATACTATTAGTGTTAAAACTGTAAGATTTTGTCCTTGCTGCTGTTTCCAAATGGGACTGAGGAATCAATCAGTTGTTAGAAAAATAGTTTCATGCTTTCCTTTTCCTTCTCCCTCCCTCCCTCCCTCCCTCTCTTCCTCTCCCCCACTCACTTCCTCCCTCCATCCCTGCTTTCTAAATAGTTTCATGCTTTCCTTTTCCTTCTCCCTCCCTCCCTCCCTCTCTTCCTCTCCCCCACTCACTTCCTCCCTCCATCCCTGCTTTCCTTTCTTCCTTCCTTTTGCATTGATAAAAAGTCACATCACATTTCTGGGTGTCAGTTTGCTCACCTTAATAATAAGAATGATGCCTGACTTGCTTTACAATCTTGTGAAAATCAGGTAGGACAATTTATGTGAAAATGTTTCTCAAAATCTAAGACTATATTTAGGCTGCTATTGTTTTACCAAAGTTTGGATGTGAGACAGACTTTGTTGTCTTTATATCTTATAAAGAGATATAAGCTGGGCCGTGTCCAGTAGTTTTTAGGGTCGTAGGGGAAGCAGAGTTTTGTTAAAGTGTCCTCAATTTCGCCAGTTTTGGGATGGGGGGTGGGGAGGAAGTGAATCTTTTCTAAATGCATCGAAATGCCAACAAAAGTAAGTTAAACACGATAATTGACTCTGTGCTCCAGTGCCCAAATTTTGATAGATTAAACTATGCTAAAAATTTTAGACTTCACAACTCTGGTTATTTATTTGTTCAGCGTCAGTGGTGTTCTTGGGACTGTGTAAGAGAGAAAAGAAAACCTAGTACTTGCCCCAGATGCTGCTGTCTAAGTAATAAAAAGAATAAAAAGCACAAAATAAGATCTATTACATTATCCAGCTCATTTAAATCAAAAAATCGTATTCTAATAGCAAAGCCAAACTCTGGAAAGGCAAACTTTAGGAAGAAATAAAACCAAAGGCAGAAGGTAAGGGTACTTCTGCATGAAGCATTTAATGCAAAAGGCTTTGCCATCTTTGAACAAACCAATCAACCCATGAAACAGACAGACCTGTGCTCATTGGCTGTGCACAGATGCGTGTGTGTGCACCACACACAGGGGCACATGCACGCACAATTGCAGTGTCTATGCAGACTTGTGCCTTTATAAGGAGTTTTTGTGCCTTGGTCCAGGAGAATGTCATGCACTCTGAACGAAACCACTGGGTCCATAAATCCTCCATCCATCTTGTAGCACTCTGTCAGCCTTGCAGCTCACTGGAGATATAATAGTTCCAGCACAGGTACAGTTCTTGTCAGGCACCGAAGAACGTTCAGAATTGACCAGCAGAACTGTCATCCCTCAAGGAAGCTTTTCGAAGAGCTGATTTCCCTTCCCCCTGGAGCTTAGAGGGACAGTGGGAGAGCTAGGACTGAAGAACGGGCTTGCCACCAAATCTTTGGCATGTGGATATTTTAGATGGAGAAAACTCCTGACATTCACAGTGTTTTTAGATGGCACACATTAAGGCTCTTTTGTATGTTAAAAATGTAAAAATATCACTTATCAGAGAGTCTAAGATGCAAGTTTATTTGTTCACATTTTAACAACTCTGAAATTAGAGTGTATCGTACCATTGATGGTGTCTTGTATTCAATGAGATATAATGCTTCTGTATTGGCTGGAGACTTACTCCCCTAAAGTGTGCTCTGCAGTGGAGACCTGGCTTCCCCAGCCCATCCTGAGACCCACTGGACCTGACACAGAGCCAGCGACTACATGGTGAATGCCTGCCATGGCAGGGAGCCTCCCCAGAACCTTTGCCTCTGTGGCCAGCAGGGATTTCTGCTGATTAGTCAGGGAGCTGTACCCATTTGAGATTTTTCAATGTTACCCATGCCATCTCCCTGAAAGCATTTATCCTAAAATTAGGGAAGGTGTGGGGCTGATACCAGGAGACCAGAAGATGCTGTGGTGGGCGTGTTCTTCATGGGCTGCTGTAAAGAGGCACTCGCTGAACCTCCCCCATATTTGAAGATGCATCCCAGAGTCCCTAACAGTTTTGGGGCAGAGTCAATGCCCAACAGGTGCTACTATGTATGTGCTTGGTTGCGTTCCGTGAATCTGGTGCAAAGGACTATAGAATGACTTTCTTCCATTTGGTGAGACCTCCTGTGAATCATTCCTTAAAGACTGAACAACAGAGTGGGTGGGGAGGGGGCAGAACACACAGCTCTCTACTGATAGGGATCTACTGGAGGACTCAGAGGGGAAACTGGCTCTGTGTGTGAGGCCTCAGCAGCAGGGGCGTGGGGGCTGATAAGCACATGGGCTGTGAGTCAGGCTGGAGGGTTCTGAAAGGTCCCACAGCCAACTTCAACCTGTGGGACTCACTCTCTCTTCTAGAGCTAACTCTGGGGTGGATTAATCCATTTATACACCAAACACCTATCATGTGCCAGTCTGGATGCCAGGCTGCTGCAGGCCAGCCCTGTTGCCACTTTGTTCTTCTAATGGGCTGCATGGATGAGCTGAAGTGTTCTGTAGTCCATGGGCAGCTTGGCAAGGTGGGTAACAGCCACCAGTAAGTGGAAATAAGTTAGCATCTCAGAGGTAACTGCTGCCTGTCATGCAGCACAGCTGGGCTGTTGGTCCAGTGCTGCACTCCCAGGGGCTTTCTCAGCAGGATAATGGGATAGGGCGAGGGGCAGGGAGCTACGATTGAGCATGTTCTTCCAGGGGACACGGGCCAGAAGTGCTGGTTGGGTGATCTGGGGCTTGAGCATCACATGGACTTCTTGGGCACAAGTCAATTGGTTGTGTCTTCCCAAGCATTTCGAATCGAGGGGAGCTGATAGCCGTTTCACCTCAGAACCCACGGCCACCGGCTCCCATGAGTGCTCCCCAAATAAGAAAACTAGAGGCGTCTGCTCATACAGGGCCAGGGACCTCTTACTGCTGTCTTCCAAGCAGTAGCTTAGCTCCCACGTGTTTGGGGGGCACCGTTTTCCAGACTTCAGACATTCTTATACCACCTTTGTGATAGTTGCTGGAGCCTGGCACGACCTCTATTATTTTCTTAATACTTTTGCTTAACTCATTTAAAAATTATAAATTTTCCTAAAGAACAGGGTTTATTTTTCCTTCAGTTTGTATATTTTAGAATAGATAATATATTCAAGTGACAAGGATCATACAGTGACAATTAGTCCCCTCCTTTCTACCCCATCTTTTAGCCATGAAGTTCCCCTTCTCAGGGGGAACCACAGGTACCCATTTTGTGTATCCACCTAAAGATATGATATGCATTTGTAAACATGATACTATGCAAATATAGTTAAAAATTTTTTAAGTCAACTTTATTTTAAAATCACCTTAAATGAAAAACCAATATCACTTTCCATAACTAGAAAGTAATCATAAAATTAAACAGGTTGAAAACAAAGCAGTATTATTGAATTTTTGCTAGACAGTATGGCTGGAATGTTCCAAGCCTGCAGCATTCTCTATCTTTGTTTAAAAGGGTATATTAGGGGACACGACTATGACCAATTAAAGAAATACTAATATCAATGTGAGACTTTTCTTCTCAGTGTAATCAGAAGGGATGAAAGTCAAGTGGAAATGATAATAAATTTTCTCTGTCTGTGATTTGGAACTTACCGAGATTGGATATACAACCAACATCATAGAAAACACTGCTAGAGTTTGCTGAAAATTTAGCTTAAGTAAATCCAATGATGTTTCCAGCTTTACAGATTCCTTTGATGTGTTAATGATTGGGAGAGACAAACCTAAGGAAGTTTCAGAATGAATATGAGCATTAAGAGAAGTGTTTTAACTTGCAGTATTTACAAGGGAGTCGAGCCTTCAGAAGAACTAGCTTCCCTGAATAAAGAGTACAGAGGGTATTTAAAGGAAAAAAAGAAACCCACGGGGTTACTATGGGTGTCTTCACTATTCTGACTGGTAGAAAATCAGCAGTCTCCCCATGATTATCATCTGTACATAGGTTGTTACGTATCTGCAGGCATCGGTGTCATAAAAATCAGAGATAAAAGTTGTTTTTACTAGGGAGTCAGCAACTTATGGGAAAAAAGCTCAAGCCTATATATATATATATATATTTTTTTTTTTTTTTTGAGGCTCATGTGAGACAGGATTTTTTAAAAATCTCAGGATGCAAAGTACTTTTCTTCCATTCTGTGAAACACAATGTGAAACTTAAACATAGGGCAGGGTAGGGGCTCAGTTTTGCCTTCTCAGACAGTTTAATCTTACTGACTAAAGAGCAGAAGACAATGCAGCTTCTTTGTATACTTTTTTAGCTGTGTAGAAGGAGCTCCACTGAGGACAATTGTCCCTGGGACTTCCTGTATATTAACAGAGGCAACTTAGAGGGTGAGCAGGGCTCCCCAACCTTGCCTTTCACTGGGCAGATAGTTGTCAACACTGATAGTGGTTTCCTGCCAGCTCCAGGTCCCCCCTAGCCTTGATGCTCGCTGCTGGGTGGAGGAACCCCAGATCTACCCTGAGGCTGGTGGAGAGATGGGCAGGCTTTGAAGCAGAGCCTTATGGTGGAGCAGGGCTCTTTAGGGAGCAATGCAAAGATGGATCTCATCAGAGGAAGAGAGAGCAGCCTGGATTCAAAAGGCATGGATGGGGTAAACTCAAAAAAGAGATAAAGAGACAGAAACTACTAGAAGAGGCAGTGTCAGCGCAGCGATTAAAAGCTTAGACTCTGGAATCAGAAGGAGTGTTTTGGGATCTCAGCTTTACCACCTGCCAGGTGTGTGACCACCCATCAGGCTTCTCTGTGCCTCAGTTTCCCCATCTGCACACTGGGACTAATATTGATTACTAGGTAGGGTTGCTGTGAGGATTCAATGAGCAATTATAGTTAAAAGTGCTCAGAACATTTCTCGCACATGAAAGTCGTCCAACAAGCGTTAGTTGCAATCACTGGCCATTGATCCCTTCATCAAACCTTGATTGAGCTCAGTGCTGAAGACACAGAGATGAATAGAACATACATCCTTGCCTCTGGGGTCTTCACAGTTTGGTGTGGTTATGAAATATTCATGGAAAATTTATACACAAGTTACATGGGGATAAGTACCATAGCAGAGGTACAAGAAGAGATACCATACAAGATACAAGAAGGTACCACAACAGAGATAAAAGAGATACAATGCAAGATACAAAAAGGTGCCATAACAGAGATACAAGAAGAACTATAGTAGCATGGAAAGGAGATAAAATCCAACTGGGGGAATTTTGGAAGGCTTCCTGGAAGTGGTGGTATGTTGAGTCTCAACAGGTAGAGAGGATTTCCTGAGACAGAGATGTTGGGCAGGGGGCTGTTGAAAGGGGTGGCCCTATAGGGATACTCTTTGTAAATACATTCTTTCCTTGACCTTACCTCTGATTACAGTCAAATCACAAAGTTGTTTCAGATCACGTTAGTTCTGCACACATTTATTGGCCAGCTACTGTGTGCCAGGCACCATGCTAAGCCCTGGAAAAATGAACATGAGAGAGAGAATTAATCTCTCCTTAAAAGAGTTGAAAGGTCAGAGAAGTCCAGTAGTGAGACTTGCTGAGAGAGAGAAAGGTCCCAGCGTTTGTGGGGTCACAGAGGAGGAGCCCCTGCCCCGGGCGTTTACTATTTCCCCTGCCTGGATCACTCCTGCCCCAGAGCCGTCCAGCTCTGGCTGCTTCTCACCATGCAGGTTTCCAGCTCCACTGTCACCTCCTCTGAGGCCGTCCTCAGACACCTGGGCTAAGCCGGCTGGCCTTCTTTACCATCACGCTGCATCTCTCATCACCGCCTTGTTTTATCTACATCACACTTCTCGTTGCAATCTGAAATTACCTTGTTCATTTTTATTTTTACTTACCGTCTTTGCCACGAGACTGAAAACACCGCAGGAAAACTCCCTGAAAACACCCTCTTCTTACTGTCTGTCTTGTGTGTGGCTGTATCCCTGGAGCTCAGAATGGGGCCTGACACACAGTAGGCGCTCAGTACATACTGTGGCAGGAATATGCTGAGGTATGAGGGATGACCAGGATTTCCTGAGTCTGTTCCAAGGCCACAAACTGGTCCTACCCCTTTATTGGGGTTGACACACCCGGTTCTGACTAGGTGAGAGAATGCAGAATATGGACACTGGTGACTTGGTCATCACATCAACAGATATTTATTGAGCGCCTACTGTTTACCAGGCACTGTTGTACTCACTGGGGAGAGAGCAGTGAAACAGACAGACAGAACCCGGTTCTGACTAGGTGAGAGAATGCAGAATATGGACACTGGTGACTTGGTCATCACATCAACAGATATTTATTGAGCACCTACTGTTTACCAGGCACTGTTGTACTCACTGGGGAGAGAGCAGTGAAACAGACAGACAGAAATCCCTGCCCTTGTGGTGTTCACTCTCTATAAAGTGGGAAGGGGGTGGTCACTAAACAAATGCGTAAGACATATCTATGTCAGATGGTGGTAAGTGCTATGGAGAAAACGTAGGGAAGGAGGATAGAGAGTAATAGGTGGGGGGATTTGCAATTTTAATTAAGGTGCTTAGGGAAGGCCTCACTGAGAAGGTATTTGAGCAAAGATCCGAAGGACGTAAAGGTTCAAAGCTGCTGTGACCTGGGGAAGAACGCTCCAGCAGAGGGGAGATGAGTGCAGAGGCTCTGAGCACAGCAGTGTAGCTAGCTGGTGGGGTTGAGGAGAGGAATGGGAAATAAAGTCAGAGAGCAACAGGGGCCAGATCATGCAGGGCCTTATCGGCCTTTGCAAGAATGTTGGCTACTACTCTGAGCAAATGGGTAGATATCGGATGGTGTGGAGTTAAGGAGTCGTATTATCTGACTCATATTTTGAAAGGACTTTTGGGCTGCTACACAGGGAGCAGGGATGTAGCGGGGAGAGTGGTTGAGGCTGTTGCAATGGTGGTTGCAGTGGTGGGGGTAGGTGGGCAGGTGCTGCATACAGTGTGAGGGTACACTGCAGGATTTGCCGATGGAGTCAAGGAAGATGGCGATGGTTGTTGCTGCTGCTGCTGATAACATCCATTAAGGACCTGCTATCTGTCAGTCCCTTGCAAGTGCCAGACTGGAGTTTGAACCTAATATACTTCCCAATACAGCCCCTGGCTTGACTGGTCAAGGGTCTATCTATAGGTATCCCCGAACTAACCAAAGGAAAAAAATGACATGTTCTACTGTAGCTTAGAGTCTTTACTCCCAAATAGGTAAGCGATGGCAAGTCCCCTTTTCTAGGGTCTTTGAGGCTGTTTTTACAAAGGCAAAGTGCTTACTCTTGAGATTCTTTGAAGGTTGAAATTTCACTTTGCTCCAGCCTAGAAAAGCCCCATGTCACTCAGCAGGTGCCTCTCGGTATCTAACTTTCGTTCCAGCCTCATCCACATGCCTGGTGAGGTAGCCGCCGTGATGACACTGCCAGATTTAGGGGGCTTGTACAAGTGGTTTCCTTGAAACAGAACTGAATACTGCAATGCCTTCTTGCAACATAATTGGATCTGAATCTCCCCAACTTTCCCAAAGCTGCTGAAGCATGGGGAAATGTTCTCTGCTTTGGCAACCCCTTTGCCATGTGTTTCTGCTTTGATGGTTTTAATGAAGATATGAAATCATCTAACAGCTTTCATTTCGCTCAGGCGAGATGGCTTAAAGTGGAGGTAGCATTTCCCAGGATCAATCCCCATTTTCAGAAGTGGTTGGTTAAACTCTCTGCAGTTTATGGCCACTTCTAGCTGAAACAGTGTGGGATTTGAATTATTAATTCCGTGAAAAATGAGTTAAGTCACTGCAAAGCTCTGTGGTGGTACAATCTCTACATGAGGCCCCCTCTCTCCTATTTTCTCCAGCATGCACATGTCCATTAACCAGAAATTCTCAGGTAACTTGGCCAAATCTCTGTCAGTCATTTCGCAGGGAGGAAAGGACTCAACTTAATTCAATGTTCTTTCTTGCCAAGGACGAACAGGAGGAAGTAGGCATAAGTAACTCTGGGAGGTGCTTATGTCAAAGCCATTTCCAGGAACTCAATTTTGGGCATCATTCAAATGACAACTGTGCAAACAAGGTCACTGGTAAAACATGAACCTCTGAGTACCTCTCCTTTTCCAGGCGGCTGATGTCAAGGGAAGTGTGTAGACAGATGGAGAGCTTTGTGATGTTCTGCATATGGCATTGTGGGCTGGGGGCAGTGGCCGAGCTACAGAGAGTTTCTGTCCCCTGGAGAAGCAGCTTGGAGCAGTGGCAGTGTAAACACTCAATATCCATAGGGACTCTGTGGGCATGTAAATGAGTGAATGAAGTTGGCTGTGGGATAGTACAAATAGATGGGGACATGTCCCATTTAGATAAGTCCCATTTAGAGAGGGTGTTTGTCCCATTTATAGAGGGGACAACAGCTAGTCAATCCCGTTTTTTGGTCATCCTGTATTGCCAGATGTTCCAGTTTTGTTTTTTCCAGAAAAAGCTTGGAATGTAGCATTTTTTAAAAAAGTGAACTCAATTTATAATTGTGTCTTACTGACTCACAACTTTTGTAGAACACTTGAGGGCCAAACAACATGTTTGTGGGCTGGGTGTTACCTGTCATCCACCCTTTTGTGACATTGAGAGGTGGGCCTTGGAAACTGGCTTCTGATCCTGCTTCTGCCATTTATTAGCTGTGGAGTCAACTGCTTCATATTTCTAAACTTTCGTTTCTTCTATGAGGTGAAGATATAAAGTGCTCCTGCCTGACAGGTTGTGTAGTGATTCAATGTATTAAGGAAGTGTTAGAGTTTGATATCACTCTTAAGGGGCCCCTTTCCCAGATTGTGTTTGGAGGAGGTGACTACCACTAAGCTGATGACCACTCCTGGAAGACAAGAGACACATTCGCTATCATAAATGGACCTTTCTCAGTGTGAGGAAAGCTGGTGTCTCATCAGGTGGGCCAATGAGGAGGAGAATGTGGAGCCAGGATGACCCATGGCTGGAGAAACCCAGTTGGTTGAAGAACTGGCCCCAGGGAGGGAGCCAGGCACCTCCACTCTTCCTCTTTGTCATTCTTGTCCATGCCCAAGGAATCCCTGCAGGTTTAGGGTTTAGGATGACCCATGGCTGGAGAAACCCAGTTGGTTGAAGAACTGGCCCCAGGGAGGGAGCCAGGCATCTCCACTCTTCCTCTTTGTCATTCTTGTCCATGCCCAAGGAATCCCTGCAGGTTTAGGGTTTGTGATGCAGCCATTACTCCAAGCTGCTTCTCCATGGGACAGAAGCTCTCTGCAGCTCGATCACTGCCCCCAGCTCACAATGCCACATTCAGAACAGCCCAGAGCCTCTCTGTCCTTCTCCATACTTCTCTTGGCACTGGACACCTGAATAGGGTAGACATGCTCAGAGGTTCATGTTTTAGAATGGCTTTTCTTGCACAGAAGGTGAATACCTCTGATTCTGTTTTTTTTGGTGTAGATGGAGATCCAACCTGGAGAGTGGGATCTTGCTATCAAGGACAGAATAAGGGATGACCAGGGGTGGACCGTAAAGATCAGCCTGGATGAGTTTCTGTTCAGTCTTGGTCAGTAGTTGGCACCTGTCGAATGGACAGAGGAACCTTGGGATGGTGGGCAGAGGAAGCTGAAGACAGAGCAGAGAAGGTGACCACCCCTCAGGAAAAGGGCCTGTCAAGGTGGCCTCAGAGATGACACAATCTCCTTTAAAGCCAAGAAAAGATTTGATGCAAAGGGATCTCGGTTGGAGTTGGTTGCATATTCAGTTTTGAGAGGTTGGCTGCATGAACCATAGGTGGAAGAGCTGGGAGATCATCCAGGCTTTGCCTTGCCTGTGGGGCAAACTGTCTACAAGCCTCCCCAATCATGGGGCCATCAAAGTTCTTTCTAAAATTTAACATATTTTTTCCCAACCTTCAGTCATTTGTGTGTCATCTTTACAATTTGTTTTTGGACATATCTGCAAATATTTTCATTTACTTTACATTGTTTATGTTATGTTACTTTACTGAAGTCCACTCATAACTTTTACTCAAATGCATTTACTTAAAAGTGAAACTTTGTATCACCATCCTAAAGGAGACTCATCTCTTGCCAGAAATAGAAAGTAGTCATTTATGTTACTTTACTGAAGTCCACTCATAACTTTTACTCAAATGCATTTACTTAAAAATGAAACTTTGTATCACCATCCTAAAGGAGACTCATCTCTTGCCAGAAATAGAAAGTAGTCATAAAAACAAACTCAGCGAAAACCAAACAATGCAGTTCAATTCCAGCCGGATACTGTCACCTGCTCCACGTTCTGCCCGAGGCAGCCTTTTCCTTTGTTAAAGAGGAAAATCAAAAACTATTAGAGAGGTGTTAACAACATACTAGTACCTAATTAAGACTTTCTCCATGATGTAACCAGAAGCCTTGAATAGAATGAAAGAGGAAAGATGATTATTTTCTAAGGATGTGATTAGGTGGCATTTAAAGTCATGTCATGTACCATGTACATGTTCTTTAACTGCTAGTGGTACACATCCCACACTTTGGGAATCGCTGACCTATCCACCTAGATCTCTCTTGCTTATATGTCACTGTATTATTTTATCATATTTGGTTGTCATGGTCCATCAACAGCTTGGGAGGGACTGGCTGACATTACAAAGTCTGGGTGGTTTAAAAAGCTGTGATTCCAATTTAAATTGTAAATTGATGGGGCATCATGGGAAAATGAATGCAGACGTGAAGAACTGGAGGAAAAGATCCAGCTCTGCAGTATTTTTAGATCTTTTTGCCTGATCGGTTTTGCATACTTTGTATCTGGACTCTAGGTTTGACAAGTTCCAATATCTACTCTAATATATTTCCTGAGGGCAAACCCAAAGTTTCTTTCCAATTGCAATTTAAGTTTACCAAGGTAAAACCTTCATTTACTGTTTCTTAAAACTGCTGTGACCAGGATGAATGTCAGAGGCATTATTCTGAGTGAAAGAAAGGTTACCTACTGACCTACTGTATGTGTCCATTTATATGACACTCGCAAACAGAACCAAAATAATGCAGAGCAAATCAGTAGTTGCCATGGCTTAGGGTGGTGGTGGGGGGTTGGGGTGGTGGTGAGGTGACTATAAAGAGGCAGACAAGGGAGGGTTTTTGGGTATTCTGTAGGGACACCCAAAGGGAACTGTTCTGCCTTCTGATTGTGGTGGTGATCTCTTGAATCTATACACATGTTAAAATTAATAGAGTGGAACACCAGTAAAATGTCTAATTTACAGTGTAATATATTTAAAGATAAAATTTTAAAAATATAACTTTATTTTTAAAACATCCATGATCATAGAACTCAGCAACTGATGGGCGTCCTATGCCCCTCAATAGAGTGTGATTCCTAATTATCAAAGAGACCCAGACCTCAAATGTCTGGAGTTCACACGCTTTCCAAACTTCCATCCTTACCACGAGTTAGAATCAAAGATGTGGCAGCATTTAAATCTTCCCCATCCCACACTCACATGCCTGGGTGAGGCTGGGGTCTGGAGAAGGGAGGAATCCATTGTGGTCCGAGGCCAGGGTGGATGTCCAGCTAGGCCTCTACCAAAAGGTACGAGGCCAGGACCATGGGTGGCAGCAGTGGGAAATGTGTCTCATGATCAGAGTGACTCTTGGTGGGTAACAAGATCTGGCTGAGGTCCTGAGGAGAGTTAGAGGGATACAGGATGGGGAAAGATGGATCACAAGTCACAGCAGAAGGAGTCTCCAAGGATTTCCCCAAACAGAGCAATGCACAATCTACTGACTGCACCTATGACCTTCTGACCACCAGACAGCCTGAGGACTGAGCTAGAAGAATCTCTCTGCTCACCCCACCCTCCACCCTGAGCCAGCCCAGCAGGGACAAAAACCTCCCTAATGCACCCTCTCTAGCCAGAGCACCCCAAGAGCTGGGGAAGAGCATGCACCCCAGACTGGAGATGCCCACCATTTCCTACTCCCAGAACTTTGCAGAGAGCCCACGCCTTCCAGAGCCCCATGTGCTGCGAGACGTCACTCCCCAGCCACTGCAAAAGATGGGCCACCAATCCTGTTCTCTCATCCTGTGGTGTCTGGAATTGGACACAGAGACCACGTGCACAACACAGTTCATGGAAGCCTGTCTGTATCACTTGTACTTTACATCCACAAAGCACCCCTGCATCCTTTCAAAAACCCCATTTTTCACTTAGGTTAGTTTGAATGGGTTTCTTTTCCTTAGGTGACACCTAAGACACTATGTGGGTGGTTGTCACTTCCTTCACTTGGGTGGTTCTGCTGAAGCCTGGACTGGAGGTGAGAATGTGGGTGCTGCCAGCCTGTGGATGATAATTAAATTTATGGAAGTGACTATAATAACCCAGGAGCATGTATAGCTGGAGGAGGTCACAAGGTGGAGTGTGACCAGGAGGTAAGTTAACAAAGTGCTGAGGAGGGGCAGAGAATAGTGTAGCTTCACAAACCACAGTGGTGCAGAGGGTAGGTACACCACACAAGTTCAAGGTGTCTGTCCCTCCAACATCTCCTACTCTGTCCCAGCCCCTGAGGGAGAAACGTTTTACATTTCATAACTTTACCATTTTTTCTATGTTATTGTTCTATTTGGACTCTTCTAGGGACAGCTTTGGTTATTTATACATACCTATGTCAAAAATAATGGCAATCACACTACTTACTGAGACCTCTGAGATCTGGTTGCTGTCATGATTGTCCCCAACATATACATACTTTTACCTTTTCTGATTATAGGAATAATTCATCTCTAGGTAAATGAAGGCAAGCAAGCAAATAAAGGTACGTACACATGGTGGAATTCAGCACAGCAGATAAAGGAAGAAAAATGTGTGCTTATATGGAAAGTTCTCAAGATATATTGCTCTGTTAAAAAATAGCAAAGTGAAAAACATGTATTATCTTTTGTATAAAGGGGGGGAATGTATGTAGTCAAATTTTTTATTTATGCATAAATAAATTCTGAAAGTTTACACAAGAAACTAATAACAGCAGTTTCTTAGGAGTAAAATTGGGTGGACGGGGAATAGGAATTGGAGAGAAACTTTTCACTATATATATATCTTATATTTTTTGAGCTGGGTGAATATATTCTTTGAAAAATTAAAATGGAAGTTATGCATTGTGGAAAAATTAGGAAACTGATTTTAAATGTCACCCCAAATTGCACTCACATTTGTAACCACTGTTAGAATTATTGCTGTTTACCATTCCAGACACATCACGTGTGTATTTTGTATACCATTTTATACTGCCATATATATCAGTTTGTATAGTACATATCATATGCTTTATATGCCATTTTATAACTTGCAATTTCTTTTAACAGTATAACATGGCTATCTTCTCATGCAATAAATCCGGATTTATAGCATCACTTTAAATGTTTATGTAGTGTTTAGTTGTATATACCATTACTTATTTAAGCAAGTCACCTACGGATGGACATTTAGATTGTCCCCACATTTTATTATTTAAAAATAAAAGGACAGCAAGCAAGCATTTTGTCTCACTTTTTTCCTCAATAAATTTCTTTCAGAGGAATTCTTTGGTTTGAGAATAAGCACACCAAGAAAGAAGTATCAATTTTTGATAAAAAAAATTGCCAGGTTTTCCCCATCCCTATGACAATATGGCTGAGGCATCTATACTTCACTAGCAGAGCCTGAAAGAGCTTTTTCCACACCCTTGTCAACACTGACCCTTAACAACCTATTTGATCTTTGCCAATCTAATGCATAAAAACTATCTCCTTTTTTTTATTTGGATGATTCTTTATGCTTTCTTTATATTTTTGTTATTCTAACTATAATAAGACCATTTGATGTACAAAGGATGGCCACACACAAGCATTTAAGACTCTTCAGGGGATATAACACATCAGCAAGACTATTATGATGGCTATAAGAAGGATAATACCAAGAAACAGAGGTATCTTTGTTAACAGGAGTCTCCACAGACCAAACTGATCAAAATGAAAGAATTCAAAGTTAGACGGTAAAGATAGTTCAACAGTATTTGAGCCCAATTGGTCAGTCTTTGTTTGGGCCACGATAGCAATTAAGGACCATAGTTCATGGTAAAATGGCTTGACTATTTTCTTTTAATTCGAAAAAATTTTGATAGCTATTTAAAAATGTTTATTGCCCATTTGCATTTATTCTCTGAAATTTTTGGTTATTTTTTTCCTTTTGGAGAGAATGCTGAATGATCAATGATGCTTACACCAGGTTGACGTTATCTTCAGTGTCTTATTATTTCAGTTGTTTCTAGTGAGTTGGATTTGGCTGAATTTTATGATTTTTTCCAGTCTGATAATCTTCATCTTTCAATAAGAAAGTTAAAATTTTTATGTGTTCTGATTACCAGTGTATTTGGACCTTTTTCCTATCACTTATTTTGTTCATTTTCACGGCTGTTTTTCTCTTCCTCTCCTGATTCTCCACCATCAGAGTGATGAAGCTTTCCTTATTCCCCCTTTTCTTCCCTCTGCTGGGGTGAAAGTTATATTAGCTATTTTTGTGCTTCTAATAAGTACCCTTATATCTGAGCATACAAAGTCTAATATCGATTGCAGTGACTCCAAACCTCCCTTCGCCCCAATGCTGTCCATGTTATTGCTGCCCAGTATTTTACTTGGCGTTGTTATTGTGATTTTAACGTTTATCAAAATAATACGTATACATAGCTTAAACACGTAAATAATGTCATAAGGCTTATCACAGAACAGCAGCCCACTGCCTGATTTCCCTGCATCCCGATTCCTGCTTAATGGAAGCAACCAATTTTTGATTCTTTTGGCTCTCTCTACTTCTGTGTTCCTCCATATTACTAAATGACATATTTATATTGCTATGTCTTATAAATCATAAAAAGGATAACCTTGGGAGTTAAAATTGTACCTGTCAGTTACTCAGGTAAAAGAATTTCAGAACCGCAATTGTACAATACACAGAAGATAAGGATAATGTGTACAAAACATATTGAAACTAGTCAGATGTAGCCAAAGCTACCCTCAGCAGCAACGTAACTTCTTTATTAAATGAAGAAAATGAATTGGCTGAGGATTCAACCCCCAAAGTTAGAGGAACAGTAAAACAAGCACAGGGAAACAAGGAAGTAATTTGGGAAGATGAAAACAGAAGTTAATGAATGGAGGAAAAAAACATTGACTTTTAAAAAAATGAATCCAATAACCGATTCTTTGAAGAATTGATGAAATAGACAATCATCTATGGTATCTAATCAAGAAAAAAAGATAACAGAAATAGACAAAATTAGGAATGAGAAAGAGGATATAACTGCAGGACTTTAAAAAATCAGCAAATGGCCCAAGCATCTTTATGATACTGAAAACGAATTAGATAAAATTCTAACATTTAATTATTTAATTCTCACAAACACTGAGTACAAATTAAAGATATTTTCTTAGCATGATTTGAAAAATAATTTTCCAGCTGTTAGAGACATGGCATCCTGAGCTGATGTGGGTACCACTTCCTCCAAACTCTGCTGATAAATCATAAGTGCTGAAGTGTAGATCGCAGATAGAACAGCTAGATAAAGTGTAACAAATAAAAACAGAAACCTTAGCTGAGAGCCAGAGGAAGGGAAGTCCCCAGTGGCCACGGAGGAGTGGTGAGTGGCAGTAGCTGTTGCTGCAGATTTTACTTCTATGTGATTATTACTAAACCATCTCATACAATGTATCTTCTATTTTAAATGCTACCTTGATGTTGCACTTAATTGTCATAACCATATCAACCACATAAGTCTTGGATTACTGGTTCTGGATACTCACCTTCTTTTCTCCATTAAATCATACCTCTTTAGTTGCTTGTTTTTATTTACCTCCCAATCATTTGATAAACTTTTATGAATAACTTTTTTTTTAAGTTAGTGTTTTAACCTGAGCACTTTTGCAAGTTTAAGAATATCTTCCTGCTTTTCTTACACATGGGCAATAATTTGGATGAATTGAAATATGAGTTTGGGGGGGACATAATTCAATCCACTATAATACATAAAACCTAACTGTTACCATAGTTACCCTTCTGTGCCATAGGACAAAAGTTTTATAAAAGCACCTTTGAAAACATGGTTTTATTGTTTTAGAGCATCTGTGTGTGGCAGAGAAGAAAGTTGTCAGCTGGAATCATTTTTTTCCTTTGTAGGCATACTGTTTTGTTTTGTTTTGTTTTCCCTGCCTGGATGCATATATGACTTTCTCTATTATATAAATTAAAACCAAGGACTCTGGAGCCAGACTGCCCTGGGTTCAACTCCCAGCTCCTATACCTACTAGCTGTGTCCCCCTGGAACACTTAAATGCTCTGCACCTCACTCTCCCGTGTGTGAAGCAGAGGTGATGACCATACTGGCCTCACAGGGATGGTGTGGAGTGACATGAATTAACACATGCAAAGTGCTTAGAAGAAGGTGTAGCCGATAGCAAGGACTACAACATTTAGATCTTATCTTGCTGCTAATTTTATTTGTTATTGTAAGTAGTCAGAAGCTTCATCTACTACAAGGCAATATTCCAGAGGCTCTTCTATAATCCTGGGCAGTAACTGTATTATCTGCCAGATTGGCTCCATTTTTCCTTTTGAAGCACCTTTTAGATGAGTGTCTCTCTTTACTTGGCACAACCATCCATCCCAAGAATCCTTTGGGGACAAGTACTTTGTGGTATCTTTGCTCTTTGTGACCTCTGGTATGTGGGAAAATCCCTAGAACATTAGCAAGATTGAGATTTATGCCCCTCCCCCCGCCTCTACCACCAGCTGTCTGAAAGCGAGCCCCTCCTCCACTCCCTCTCTTTTGAACTCAGGAGTCCTTACTAGATCCTGCTGAAGTCTTTCACATATATCTAGACAAGCAGTTCCATTTCATGCTTGAGAATCGCAGGTTGGTTGGGTCTTCCCTCAGTCTGGTCTCATCTTTATTATATCTTGTAAAAAATCCTTGAAATGCCTGGCACGCAAGTTCCATGTGTCCCCAGTTCACAGTGATGACACAGATTTCTCCTACTTTTGTCATTACCAAAAGGGACCAGGGAGGTTCAGTGGAGGAAGTTGAAGGTGCAAGGAGCCCTTTAACCTAAACCAGCTTTATCATCACTTTTTACCTCCTGGAACTACCAGATCTAGGCCTCTTGCTCATGGACAGCCTCTCTTCTCCTTCCATTACACTGTCGGGCTTTCGGTGCTCTCTCTCTCTCTCCAGGGAAGAGTGTGCTCTTTGGAGAGGATTAGGAGTTGGTCTCTTCTATCCGGAGATCCCAAGATCATAACCTCCCCAGCATAACACACAGCTGGGCCTTATCTGGGTTGCATGGGATATTGACACATTTGATTTTCCAAAAAACAGAGCTGCAGGCAAGAACATGAGTGCAGGTGGTCTGTTTAGGAGCTGATTCCTAAAAGCGGGAATGATGGAATAGGGAGAGGGAAGAGGGAAGTCAAGAAGGGATAGCTGGTAGCCACTGTGGGGACCCAACACTACTGGGGAATCAAAGGAATTCTAAAGAATTGTGTAGACAGTGCCTCAGAATTGTCCCTTCAAAGGACCCATTGGTGGAGAATTTCTCTAGGGGACATTTCCTTCCCTGTGCTTCTAACCTACCCTGTGTAAGGGGAAAGCTATCCCACTCTTTGGATGAAGTCCTGGGGCAGAGTCAAAGAGACTCAACAGGTACTTAAGGAGGGGTGCAGCTGGGATTCACAGGAACTGTCCACCGCAGCTGCAGCTGAATCCCAAGGGGAGTTGAATTGGGAGTGAAATGGGACAGAATGTATCTGCTACATGCTATACATAAGCTCTCTTGCTCATGAGCTCAAAAAGAAGTCAAACTCTCTCTCCAGCCGCTTTCTCTTCCAGAGTCCTTTCTCTGGAAGCAGATATGGAGAACTCCCAAGGACCAGGAACTAAGCATCCCACCAGGGATCTGATTTGCTGCTCTGTACTGCTAACTCAGCAATGACCTTTAAGTCTCCCAGATTTTCAAATTGAACTTCATCTGGACCGAGCAGCCACAAGACCAGGTTCTTAGACCCATCTTGGTCTCTTGGCTAAAAAGTACCTATCAGGCCTTAGTTTGTTCTGAATCCTGCAGACCAGGCCTTCTCCTCAGGGTGGGGTGCCTGGAGGTACTGTGCCATAGCAGCCAGCCATTTCTGGGACTCTGCCACCCACCATATCCAGTTAGTGCTGCCTTGGGTGGGTGGATGATAGACGAGCTTTAGTAGACTGATGACACCAGCCTGGATCTCCCAAGGGAGCTGAGTGATGCTCACAGGTCCAGCACCATGAGGAAAGGAAAGCTTTGTCCAACAGTGGTGTCTAAAGAGCTCTGGGCTTAAGTTGAGAAAGTCCCATTCTTGTTCTAGCAAGTTCATCAACTTGCCTTTGACCTTGGGTCAATGACTTGTGTGCTGTTGGTGCTGGTTTGTTCATTTGTAGAATTAGAGGGTTGGACTGGATTTGCGTATGCTGGGTGGAGAACACGTCATAAACCGGATGGTTTTAGGTGATACCTGAGGCAATTTGTGACAATACACACTCATGTTACATACACAGATACATGGTGAAAATGTTGTTTCCTTTCAATTTCCATTCCCTTTCTCAACTGAGTGAAGGAGAATGTCTCAGTTCGGTGTGAATAGGTCTTTAACACCTCTAATACCTGTATAGCACACTAGTTAGAATTTAATCTTTAAAATTTTTTTTCTGTGTTTACCTACTTTTTGTGACAAAGATTCTGGTTTTCCATTTATGCATCTAACAAAGTTTTAGAAAAAAATCAAACTAAAAAATAGATTTACATAGCAAAAACAAACAAACAGAGAAACAAAAAAAAACCCGAGGGGACTTCAAATAAAAATATAAAGTAAGCAATGGTGCAAGAATATGGCAAGAATTGTGCGGTTGTGTGTGGATGACTGAATTTGAAAAAACCCGAGGGGACTTCAAATAAAAATATAGAGTAAGCAATGGTGCAAGAATATGGCAAGAATTGTGCGGTTGTGTGTGGATGACTGAATTTGAAGAAAATGGATTTAAAGATCCTTTGTTTAGCTCTAGAATGTCTTTGAGCAAAAATCTGTGCAGTTGGAGTTAAGGGTGCAATATTTCATTTCATTGCACCCTTAACCCCAGGATTTTGAAGGATCCCTTTTGGACTCCTTTAGAATGTGTTCATAAGTGACCCACTGAGCGCCACCCTTCAGATGAAGCACGTCCTCCATGTTACATTAAAGAGGCTTTTCTGACAGTTGGTGGAGGCCTTTCTCCTACAGCAGCTGCAGAATGAGTCCATAAAAATCATAAACGACAGATTGCCTGTTTGGCTGCTTTGTCGTCCTGGTTTAATCTAGGTGTGTCGTAGCTGAATAGTTTGGACCAGAGTCCCGGCTGGGGAGAAAATCGTTATGAAAAGCTATTGATTAGGTGTCCACAGCTGCTGAAGCTCAGCCATGGAAGCTCCTGGAGCTGTGTTTATGAAAGGGCAGGGGTCATGGAGAAGGGCGAGAATGTGGAGGCATGAGAAGACAATTTGTTTAAAGGACAATGGTGTGTGAAGGCAGGCAGCCACTGGAAAGTCGTTCTTCCTCATGTGGGTAGTCAGGTGGGTTGTGTGGGTGTCTGCGAGGTTGTGACTTACTGCCTCTTGCAGCCTGGGGAAGAGTTCAAGGGATGCTGTTTCTTCCTGGGAGATCTTTCCTTGGGTCTCATTCCTTTCCTTTCCGCCACACAGTCCCAGCACTGTCCAGCCCAGCGCAGTGCTACCCTTCACCACCCTGCCACGAACACCCAACCCCACACTTCACTGCAGAGCTTGGCCTGCACAACATGAGCTGACACTCTTCCCCATCTGGGAACTGTGCAAAACTGTGATTAACATGTTGCATTCCCTTGGCCACCCTGGATGACACACTTCCTCACTGCACTGAGCATCCTTAAACACCTGTGCTTTACAAGAAATGAAGCATAGCTTTGTTCATGCCTGTGTCTCCTGTGCCTAGAGAAGTGCCTGGCACATAATTAGATTGATAAATATTTGTTGAATGAATGCACGAGGGTTTGCACCACATGGACAGGGCAGGACTCAGTACAGCTCCCAGGCACCCACTGAAAGCACATTGGACTTTTGACTTGCAGCTGCCAGCACATGAAAGAATAAAAAACTGCTTGGGAAACCTGGAAAGAGCTCCTGACAGGAACAAAGGTTATGTAGTGAAGGAGGAGTATAACAATGTTCCTTCTTGCCTGTAGCTTTAGAATAGTTGTAATTTTGAATGGTCTGTCAATCATGTTTGATAAATTAAATCATACCTTAGAGCAGCATTTCTCAACATTGTTTTCTTCTTAGCACAAAAGCTGCTGTATAGGTAACATCTGTGAGTTATATGAAATTTTCTTTCCTGGGTAGCAGTAACTTTACTGTTTCTCTTCAATTCAAGGAAACATGTTGTAATGCTTTATTATTATTATTATTATTATTATTATTATTATTATTATTATTATTTTAGATGAAACAGTTTTTCCCTCTCTCACCCAAAGAGCATGTTGTAATGCTTTATTATTATTATTATTATTATTATTTTAGATGAAACAGTTTTTCCCTCTCTCACCCAAAGATATGTCCTCCACCTGCTACTCTTGCTAGTTAGAATTTTCCTAGATGCTTCTTGCCCTGATTTTGTTCATAGATTTCTCTGAGAATATAATGAAAGCCCCCCTCATCAAATTTATAAATACATATGGAACACTTTGCAGAGAATTCATCTTATTGCAGTGGAAGTCAATTACCTTCAAATCCATGCAATATGACTGTAATCTTTACAAAGAGATATCTATGCCTTTTCATCTCAGCTTTTTCATGTAAAAGTAAATGATCATTTTCTGGAAAAAAATATAAACCCAAAGTTGTGCAAAATAGTACAAGAAGTAGCCTTTAACTTGAAAGGAAATTGTAATGATAATGCTGCCAATGTTTTCCTCGCACAACACGCTGAAATTGTGATCCAGCTCACAGGCCATCTTCGACATGAAATTGATTCTGACTTTTGGTTTGGATGACAAAAGGCAGCTCACTTACAAACGTAGGGAGAAGCAGATAGAATCAGAGGATTCTATGGGTAGCTTTGCTCTACGAGGGTAGCCTCAGGTCAAAGAGGACAAGATTTCTCCAAGACTCCTTCAGTTGAGTTCATGCCACATAATTTCCTTTGTACTTGTGTCAAGAGGTCACCTCTAGCCCAGCCTGCATATTCTTTGCTTGGCAAACCAACTTCATTGTTTCAAGGATGTCTTCTGCTTTTGCAATTTAACAAAAGGAGCTCACAAAATAGGAATTCTTTGATGGTGTCAGGGTGCACAGAAGAGGTGAAAACAAGCTGCTGGCTGCACTGGGAGGTGGCAGCAATTTTATCCAGCTGCACGCTAGAGAGAATGGTGCATTACCATTTTCTCCGTGACCTGCCTCACACTGTTTGGAGAAACGCCAGTGGTTCTGGAGCAAATGACGACGTTCTACAGAGGCACAACTTGAATTTCTTCCTCTGCCATAAGCCACAATAGCCTTGCTGACTTCTCTCCTTCAACTACTTTGCAACTTGTCTGTTCTGCTTATATTCTTTAGTAGTTATCCTTACAATGTTAACTGAACAGTCCAGAATTTATCAATATTTTACCTTATTCCGAATTGCACATGTACAAGAATCTTAGCACATTAATTCCTCTCTCCACCCTCACCCACCATGAGATTGTCTAATATTTTAGTCACACCTTGTTTGCACCAACCCAAATCATACTATCATCATTACTTCCTCTTTAAAAGACAGTAAACGTGTACATAGATTTTTCCAGAAGTTTTCCTAATTCCTTTCCTCTCCATCGCTTCTTTCACCCACTTCCTCCTTCTGAGGTCAGTCGCCTCTAGTAGTTTTTCCACTGGCAAATTCTGTCCATATTGTTTTTAAGGAAAATGTCTCTATTTTGCCTTCACTTTCAGTTGATAGTTTAGCTAAGTACAGAATTCTATGTTGGCAGTTATTCTCCCTCAGATTCCGGAAGACGTAATTCCAGTGTCTTCTGAACTTTTCTTATTGTTGTTGAGAAACCTGCTCTGAATCTGGACATTCTGGCTCTCTGGTTGCCTTTTACTATATCTTTGCTGATCTGTAATTTCAATGTATCTAAACATGGATTTGTTTTATTTATTTTTCATTTTTCAAGATTACAATATATTGTTATTAACTATAGTCACCGTGTTGTACAATAGATCTCTTGAACTTATTTCTCCTGTGCAACTAAAATTTTCCCTCTTTTGATCAACACCTCCTCGCCTTCCCCCCACCTCCACCACCCCAGCCTCCAGTAACCACCATTCTACTTATTTATTTTTTTATCAGAACACATAATGTGGTATATCTACACAATGGAATACTACTCAGCTATAAAAACGAATGAAATACTCCCATTTGCAACAACATG
>NW_007727585.1:262322-271021 GCF_000696425.1 Galeopterus variegatus | reverse complement strand
AAGCTCTTACAACGAGAAAATGGAGGGGACACATCTGGGTGGGAGGGGGGAGAGGGAGGAGGGAGGGAGGTTTTGGTGATGGGACACAATAACTAACTACATTGTATATTGACAAAAAAAAAAAAAAACACATTTTGCTTCCACTTTCTGAAAATGAATGCCTTTTATCACTTCTGAAAAATTCTCAGTCACCATCCACTTGAATATTTTCTTTTCTATTTTCTCCACTTACTTCTTCTAGAACCTCCTGTTAGATACATGTTGCACCTTCTAATGTATTTCTTCCATCTTGCATCTCCTAATATTCCCCCTGTTTGCCTTCCTATAGTCTCTGTGCTTAACTACGGGAAATTTCCTCTCTATTTATCCATTTGTTTGAGTGTATGCATATTTAACAAGAAAAAGGCTCAATTTGAAAAGGCTAGAACTTTTGTCAAAACTTGGATTTGCCTGTGTCTCTCCCGTAATTTGCTATTTTTTCATTAGTGTTTCCATTTCTTTTAATCTCTTCAAATATGTTAAACAAACTCATTTTATAGTTTCTTTTAAATTGCTTTATTGTCTCAAGTTTTTGGGGAAGACCCACTTCCTTCTTGTCATGTTTTGTCACTCTCCATTATGATAGATCATTTCCTGACGTGTTTTGTAATTTTTAAATTTTGAGCTCATCTTAGCTGGGGTTTTGTTTTTGCCACGTGAGTGCCATGTGTCCTACTGAGTGGTTTTGCATTTGCTTCTGCCACAATGGCACAAATTTTGTACAAATTTCATACAAATTTCTTGTTTTGAGGTTTCTACACCAAACTCAGGGTCTCAACTTCTCAACACTTAGTTTTTCTTCCCAGAGCCCTACCTAAAAACAAAGTTCCTTACGGTTCCCCTAGGCTAGTGGGAAGAGTTTCTCTTCCCCAAAATGTCAACACTTATAAGATTCCCAGCTCTATGCAGGGTCCCAGTTCCAGGTAAGCCACCTCACATGAACTCAGGGTCACACCTTCAGTCCTTCTGGGGACATGACAACTCTATCCACTCAGGCCTATATATGGTCTATTTCTATAGCACCATTCCTGCTGTTAATGTTCTCATCATTTCTGGCATTCAGTTATTTCCCTTTCTTTTCTGTGAATTCATCTCCGTATTTGTTATTGTAATATTTTATCTGTCATCTCTATTGATAGGAAAACCTATGTTAGCTCAGGCTGCTTTGCTACGGGGCTTCATGATGCGTCCTTAATCATGGCAACATATGTTCAGCAACATGATAAGTAACTTAGTAGGACGCTGAAGATTAGGTTTCTGTGTTAAAGCAAATCCAATTTTTGGTAAAGTTCCAAATGAACGTCATTTCAGGATGGACAGACATGAGTTCATCCTTCAGATTGGTTGCTGCATTGGCCAAGAGACCCTATCAACACTCGATAGTATATCGGCTCTGGTCAGTTGTGTCCCCAATACCTCTCATTACAAACCCTTTCTGTCCTCCTACCTTTAATGCCTCCCTTGTTATGTTCTTGGTCTTACTTTGTGCCCTCATGTAAGCTTAGTGAGAGCCTGGACCAAGTCATATACTTGTGTCATATCACCCATGGTGCCCAGCACATAGTAGGAAGTTTAAAAAGTCCATATGTGTTCTATGAATTCATTTGTAATCAGAAATATTAAAATTAACACAATGTGAGATGTCATTTTACACCTATTGGACAAGCAAAAATTAGAAAAATGCCACATGTTGGAGTGATGAGAGGGTCGAAGAAATCTCATGTACTACTGATGGGAAGGTGGACTAGGGAAATTCTGAAGAACAATCCAGCATTACTATCAAATTAAACATATCAAATATCAAAATGGAAAATCCTGGGCATGTAACCCAAAGACATTCTCACGAAGTTCCATAAAAATACATGTACAAGGAAAGTAACTGCAGTGTAGTCATGGTGGTGGGGAGTTGGAGGAAATCTCAAAGTCCATCCCTGGCAAAGTAGGTGGGTGAAGGTGGGAATACATAGCACGGAGTTCTCTGCAACACTTAGAATCAGCAGATTAGATTAACACACAACAACACATATGGACTGTAAAAACATAGTGCCGTATGAAAAAATGTAAGAAAGGAAGTGAGATATTTAGCACAATACCGTTTATGTAAATTTTTAAAAACCCACATGCAAAAAATATACATTTTGCAAGAGCAAACTCAAGCCCAAAGGTACACATTAAATATATAAGAATGGATTGCCTATGGGAGAGGGGAATGAGGATAAAAATGAATGCATTAGTTAATAAATACATAAGAAAGAGGCTGTGCACAGACCAACAATGATGATAAACCGTAGAGTTAGGTTATGATTAACTTTCAACATCTGATGTTAATAAAATAATAATACAAAAGATGATTAGTGATGTAGAGCATTTCTTCATATACCTGTGGGCCATTTGTATGTCTTCTTTTGAGAAATGTTTATTCAGATTATTTGCCCATTTTTTTAATCAATTTTTTTTTTTTTTTTTTTTTGGTTGAGTTGTTTGAGTCTCTTCTATGTTCTATGTTCTGGATATTAGTCTCTTGTTGAATGTATAGTTTGCAAATATTTTCTCCCATTCTCTTCACTCTATTGATTGTTTCCTTTGCTGTGCAGAAAGTTTGGGAAATGAAAACCAAAGCCATAATGAGATATCATCTCACCACAGCTAAAATGGCTATTACCAAAAAGACAAAGAATAGCAAATGTGGGCGAAGATGCAGAGAAAAGGGAACTCAGACACTGTTGGTGGGAGTGTAAATTAGTGTAGCCACTATGGAAAACAGTATGGAGGTGCCTCAGACAATTACAGATAGAAATACAATATGATCCAGCAGTCCCACTAGTGGGTATATATATCCAAAGGGAAGGTAATCAGTATGTTGAAGAGACATCTGTACTCCCATCACTCCTGTGTTTATTGCAGCACTGTTCACAATAGCCAAGATATGGAATCAACCTAAGTGTCCATCAGTGGATGAATGGATAAAGAAAATGTGATATATATGCACAACGGAATATTATTCAGCCATAAAACAGAGTGAAATACTGTCATTTGCAGGAAAATGGATGAGCCTAGAGGACATTATGTTATGTGAAATAAGCCAGGCATAAAGACAAATACTATGTGATCTCCCTCATATGTGGGAGCTTAAAAAGTTGACTTCATAGCAGAGTATAATAGTGGTTTTCAGAGGCTTGGTGGCTGGTGGATAGGGAGAGGGTGGTTAATGGGTACAAAATTAGTTAGACAGGAGGAATAAGTTCTAGTGTTCTATAGCACATTAGTGACTACAGTTAATAATTTATTGTATATTTCAAAATAGCTAGAATAGAGGATTTTAAATATTCCCAACACAAAGAAATGATAAATGTTTGAGGTGATGGATATGCCAATTGCCCTCTTTTGATCATTAGACATTGTATACATGTATTGAAATATCACATGTACCCCATAAATATGTACAATTATTATGTGTCAATTAAGAAAAAAAGAAGAGTTCTGGTCAAGGTGGTGGAATAGACGGTCCCCAGCGTCACTCTCTCTCACAAATCAACAAATTTACAACTATAAAAATGTAACATCAGCCAAGCTGGGGCCACTGGAGCTCAGGGGAAGAGGAGGAGAGACCTATGGAGTTTATGAAGGCAGGAGAAACTACGATGAGAGAAAGAAAAAACTGCTCTGAGCGTTTCGGGCCACGGCTGCTTTAAGGCTCCAGCTGCTGAGTACATGGAACAAGAGCCGGCAGAAGCTGCAGCTGTGTCCTTCAGATGGAGTTGCTTGGAGGCAGCAGGGGAGAAGAGGGCCTTGGTGGCCCCCAGGACAGCAAGACCTCTAATAAGGTTCCCGTGGACCCACGCAGGAGCGAGGAGCCAGAACAGCTGTAAAAGGGGAGCCATTCAGAGGCCGGTGAGTCATCACAAGGGACCAGCACAGGCCCTGTCCCATGGGAAGTGTTTGGAGCACGGACGGTGACGGTGGGGGAGACGGGCCCACCAGGGGAACACTGGGACACAGCAAAGACAGCCAATCTGCCCCCCAATCAGCGCAGGACCACTCAGAAGAGACTGGTTGGGAATACAGAATCGCATGGGGTGCAGGTTGATGAAAAATCTCAGGCCCAGATCAGAATTTCCACATAACCCAGGTTCATGGAGTCTCTGAAGCGCCAGAAGTACCTACAAAGTCAACCATTAAACTTTGAGCTGCACAAAAAGCCTTCCCTAGGGAAACAGCAGCAAAGCAGCAATTTAGCTCAACCACACAACTCAAGTACTGGTTCCCACAGGAAGTCCCCCTGTTTAAAGAAGTAAGCAAAGGACAACAAATTGGTTCTGGCCCAGGCACACCACCAGGACCTTGGGGCCCGCCAGGGAACATGAGGCATGCAACCGGGGACTGGACCTCACTCCCATATCCAGGCATACTGCCAGCACCTCAGAACCCACCCAGGGACCCAAAGCATGGAGAAGGGGAACAGACCTCCCCTCCCAAAGCAAGGCACACTGTGCCAGCGCCTTGGGGCCCACCCAGGGACCTAAGGCATGGAGAAGGGGACCAGACACCCCTCCCACAACTGGGCACACTGCGCCAGTACTTCAGGGCCCACCCGCAGACCAGAGGCATGGAGAAGGGGACCAGACTCCCCTCCCACAGCCAGGCACACTGCGCCAGAGCCTCACGGCATGCCCGGGAAGCTGAGATATGAAGCCAGGGACTGGACCCCCCCTCCCAGAACCAGGCACACTGAGCCAGCACATTAGGGCCCCTCCTGGGACCCTGAGGCATGGAGAAGGGACTGGACACCCTTCCCTCAACCAGGCATGCTGTGCCAGTGCCTCAGGGCCCACCCCGGGGCCTGGATTATGGAGCCGGGGACCAGACACCCCTCCCATGGCCAGGCACACTGCACCAGTGCCTTGGGGCATGCCTGCAGACCCGAGGCATGGAGAGGGAGACTGGGCCCCCCTCTGACAACCTGGTACACTGCACCAGCACCTCAGGGCCAGCCCGGGGACCCAAGGCATGGAGTGGAGACCAGACACTCCCCACAACCAGGCACACTGCCAGTGCCAAGGAGCATGCCAAAAACATCACCTCCATGTGGGTGGCCCACCACAGCCAGCACCATTACCATGGCTGCTGCGAAAGTGGCTAGATGCCACAACCACCACGCCGATGGTCCGCCAGCCACTGGAGTGCATTGACACAAGGAGTTTCACCAGCAGAGATAAAGAAAAGAAGAGGATGTCTCTCTCCACAAAGCCCATTTCAGAGTGACAGAAGACGCATCTGCTCTAGGATAATATTGGGGGACCTGCTCACACCTCTCAGCATTGGACAGATCATCTAGGCAACAAATCAACAGAGTAACCGTTATTCTTTCAGAAGGAGAGAAGAAATCTAAGGGTAATTAGAGGGGAGGGAGAGAGAGGGGGATGGGGAGAGATTGGAGGAGGGGCATCAGGAATAATTATGATTTGTAACAATATATATGCTAGTAGTATTGATTTGATAAACATATCTCAATGTTGAACCCCCAAAATATGTATAATCAATTTTGATTCAATAAAAATTTTTTTTTAATAATAAAAAAGAAAGAAGAAAGTAACATTTGTTGATTTGGGAGTTTCATTTTCTCCTTGAATTCTTGTCTGATCTTGCAAATTCGTGACTTTTCCGTCTTCCTGTAATTCTTATTTTAATGTGTGTCCTCTCTCTCCACTTCCCTGGATAGCTCTTCCATTGCAGGAACTGTATCTTATTCATTGTTACATGTCAGCAGCAAGGTGTAGCTGAAAGAGCATCGATTTGGGACTTATTCCCCTTATTAACTATTTGACCTTCCCCTTATTAACTATTTGACCTTGGGCAGGTCACTTTATCTTCTGAACCCCGGTTTTCTCACTTGGAAAACAAGGGCAAGAAGACCTCTGAGGGATGTTACAAGAATCAAATGAGGAGATAAGAAGCATTTCCAGTCCAGTGCCTTTAGCAGGTACTCAGTAAATGCTGACACATTATAGATGTTCTATCAAGATGTTTTGATCAAAAATTAACCGATGTTCATCATAGACTGGAGCAAAAGATGGTGGCTTTAGCTCTGGCTAAAAAAGAACTTCCACACAGCGTTTTTAGAAAGCAGCAGGATTGCTTCAGAGTGTAGTTGGGAAATATTCTCCTTTGAATACTTTAGAAAGGAATTCTCTGCTTTCACCCGCGCCTGCACCATCCCACTGCCCAGCTCTGTTTCTCTGCGTTCAGTCTTGAGGACTCTCCGACTTCTCACTCACCTTCCTCCCTGCTGGTCTCATGGAGAAGTGCGCTACGTATTCCAGCTGATTTCTCCCTCCCTTTTGTTCTTGGCTGTCTGTCAGAGAGACCATAACTTAACATGAGGCTGTATGATTATCCCCAGGCCTGCTACCGAGGGAAGAAACCCTGACACTGTACCATGGACTGTGGTGATTTTCCGAGGCCTTTAGATTGATTGCATTCATCTTAGCAGCAGGTTGTACACGCTATAAAATTATCCAGCTGCTTTCTACAATCTTGCATTCAACCTGAGAGTCTTTAAAAGCTTTCACATTTAGAACATTTTGAAATCCAGCAGATTTAGACAAAGCAACTGACTCACCATCCATTAGGCGGGTGTTTTTACTTCTCTGTGCCTTTTTCTTCTCATCTAGGAAATGGGAATGATCTTCAGCATGGCATGTTTAGTCACCGAGTGGGATGCAAAGCGTGTCATGTGCCCTAAATGGCAGGTGTAACAAATGTAGCCCCACTCTTGGGCAGGGATGGCTTCACCCCCCTCTACAGGAAGACACCTGGGTTGTCTCACTACTGCCAGCCAACAGCAGCTAATACACCACTGTCTCCTTAAAATAAACCAGGCCACCCATGACTAACAGTATAAATTAGGGGGAAATAAACATTTTACTAAAATGTTTGCAGTACTGAAAGGTTACGGCTCATCTTCTATATGGCTTAACAACTATTCTGCTGTCTAGTTCTTGCTCTAACTCTATTCAGACAGGCAGAATGAGCCAGGTTGTGCTGCAGTAACAACCTAACCTATCAATGGTTAGCACAGCAAAGGTTTATTCCTTGCTCATGTGACATGTCTTGCATGTATCAGCAGGGAACCTGTGCTCACTGGGGTCACTCAGGGACCAGTTTATAGAGGCTTCATCTTGACGTGGGCTTCCAAGGTCACAATAGAAGAGGAACAGGAATGTGGTCAATAGTGCACTGGCTGTTAACATTTCTGTCTGGAGGCAGCTTCAGGAAAGGCTTGATCAGGGCACCAACAATGTCATTATGCTCCATGGTTCAGATCTGCTTCTTCTGGCCTATCTCTATTCTCAGATTCTGCTTGATAACTTCACAGCACCCAATTTAGCAAAAGAGTCAGAGTTCCTTCCAATAGTTCCCACACAAATCCTGGGATTCCCTCTCCCATTGCCCTGGATAGGGTAATATAGCCATCCTGAAGTCATAACTGTGCCCAGGGAAATACGATGCATTATTAGTTTGGTCATCCCCACTCTGGGGGCTGCATATAGAAGTAGGATTGCTACCATACAATAAAATACAGAATGCCCAGTTAAATTTGAATTTCAGAGGAACAACAATTTTTTTTAGCATAAGTAAGTCCCAAGTACTGCATGGGACATGCTTATACTAAAAAATTATTAATTGGTTATCTGAAATTCAAATGTAACTGGGTAGTCTGTATTTTTATTTGCTAAAATTGGCAACCCTATATGGGAGTCCCTTCCTAAACCACATGTGGAAAAAGGGTGGTTCCCTCAAATCAAAATTGGGATGCTGTGTTATCAGAATGAAGGACAATATCTACTGAGCACAATTGTTCACTCTAGTAACTTTGCTAGGGTTGAATGGACATGATACGCACCCCCCCAGGTGTATATATGTGATATAGCCTTACAAATATTACCTTACAATGACATGACACTGTTCTAGTTATCTATTGCTATGTAACAAAGAACCCCTAAGTTTAGTTACTTAAACCAAGAATTTAATGTCTCTTCTGGTGCCATGGGGTGCCTGGGCTTGGCTGAGAAGTTCTTGCTTGGCTTCTGTCAGACAGTTGCAGTCATATGTCAGCTGAGGCTGTAATCATCTGAAGGCTCTACTGGGATGCATGTCCACATGGCTGGCAGTTGATGCAGGCTGTCAGCTGTGAGCTCAGTGGTGGCCGTCAACCCAAGTGACTGCACAGGGTTTCTCCATATGGCTTGGGCTTCTTGCAGCATGGCAGCTGGGTCTGAGAAGAGTATCTTGAGAGCAAGTGTTCCAAGAGGTCCGGGACACCGCAGGACTTCCTATGACTTAGTCTCAGAAGTCCCAGAACACCACTGTTGCTTCACTAGTCAAGCAAGCCACTGAGGCCAGCCTAGATTCAAGGGAAGGGGGATGAGACCCATCTCTTCTGTGAGGAGGGGCATGTGTGTACAGGGAGAGAAGGAAATGATGGGGCCATGTGGAGTCTATCAACCACTTCAGCTCTGATGGGTAGACACTGATTTAGCCTCATGTTATAAAAGAGTGGAGTCAGGGACTTGCCCCAAATCAAACAGCTAGTAAGTGGCAAAGCAAGTAGAACTTAGGTCTTCTTTTTTTTTTTTTTTTTTTTTTTTTTTTTTTTTTTT
>NW_007727585.1:259411-261322 GCF_000696425.1 Galeopterus variegatus | reverse complement strand
GGATCGCAACCCTCAGTGTTGCCCCCGTACCGGACCGGGGACCGGCAACGGGATTGCAAACCTCGGCGTTGATCCCGCACCTCGCTCAGCCAGTGAGCGGGAACCGGTCTGTATGTGGGATCCGAACCCTCGGGCGGGAGCGCCGCCGCGCTTCCCAAGCTGCGCACTATCCAGTGCGCCACTGGGCCAGCCCAGAACTTAGGTCTTCTGATTCCAAGTTTATGTTATTTTTTCTCTATTGCAGCCCAGTGCTCCCCAGTGCTCTCCTCTTTGGAGCGGTATAGCTACTGTACATGGGTTTAAGAATATAGATGAACATACATCCTCCTGGAGGATGAAGCTCTCATACATATTCTCCTGATTCATGGGAGTTTCCCACCCCCTTCTTGTTGTATTATATTTTCTGGGTCTCCTCTAGGACAATTTAAGAACTTCTTAGGCTAACATAATTTTAAACCAGTTATGGTGTTGATGGCTGTGATAGTTTGGATTATTATTCCATAAATACTCACTCCCATCTCCCCTCTGTTGCTCCATTGGGGCATAGTGTTCTTCCTCACTCCATCAGTGTTGGGCTTGGCCATGTGACATGCTTTGCCCAAGAGGATGTCAGCTGATGTAACACAACCAAAGGTTTGAAATGTGCTTGTGTAATTGGACTTGCTCTCTTATGCTTCTGCAAACACCCATGAGAAGAACAAGCCCCAAATAGCCAACAAGTTCAGAAAGGTTGGGAGACACATGGAGCAGACCTGGACCCAACTTGAAGCTGAGACCCACGCCCAGGTGAGCCTTATTCGAGCTCAGCCTCAACTGGTGGTTCTGAACCAAAAGTGATTTTGCCTATCAAAGAACATTTGGCAATGACTAGAGACTTTTTTCTTTTGGTTGGTGCTATGGGCATCTAGTGGGTAGAGGTCAGGGATATGGCTAAACACCCTACAATGCACAGGACAGCTCCTGTAACAATAATTACCTGGCCCCAAAAGTCAATAGTGCCAAGGTTGAGAAACCCTGGTCTAGATTAGCAAACCTCTAGCCTTATGACCAAAAATAAGTGATTGCAATTTGAAACCTCTGAGTTTGGTGATGGTGGTGGTGGGGTTTAATGCAGCATGACTGTGGTAATAGATGGCAAATATAATGGCAAACGTGAGAACCATGTTATAAGGCAAACTCAATAAATGGTTGCCCCCACCTAAACGTTGCAATCTCCTTGCTGGCTCTGGTCCCCAGTCATTTCCTCTGGCAAAGGGCAGCCCTGCAGATCAGCACAGATTCTTACTAGTTCTTAGTCCTCCTGAGAGAGGAAGGCATCACTTTAGACCCCAAAGATTCCTCCCTGAAGGTTCATGTGGTCCTCTTTCTTGCCTTCTGAAGCCTTTAATGACTCTCTGCCGCAAAAGGCCTGCCCCTTCCCCTCTCTGTCACATTCAATTTGTCCAAAGAATTTCTCCAGCCTATTATTAATGTTAGTTTTCTGCAGAAAAGCTCGGCCTCTTCTCTCATCATTCCAGGCTAAACTCTCCAGCCCTGAGGACCACAGGCAACTCGAGTTCCTCAAGGAAACTAAGCTCATTCTGCACTTCTCCAGAAAAGATGAAAAACTGCTCCTTTTGATCCTTGATAAATTCCCCACATCCCTTAGGATCGTTTTACATAGTCTTGGTTCCTAAACTAGGAAAAGAATCAGGTTCTAACTAATCTACACAAAAGAAATAATAGAAACATTTTTTATCTACTGAACACACAATCCCATTTTACATCAATTTTCCTCTTTCACCCACTTTGGAAGAATTTTTTTTTTTTTTTTGGTATGGTATTTTATTTTATTTATTTATTTATTTTTAATTTTTTTTTATTATTTTTATTTTGTCAATATACAATGTAGTTAGTTATTGTGTCCCATCA
>NW_007727585.1:252191-255231 GCF_000696425.1 Galeopterus variegatus | reverse complement strand
GGCTGCTCGCTCGAACCTGCAGCAGGGCTTGGGCGCTCTCAGGAGTCTTCTTTTGTGTCAGTCCTAAAACCTCGAGCCTGTTGTTGCTTGTTTGTCGTTGTAGGTTCGTTGTTGAAAGATTTATACATTTTTTGTTGCTCTTGGAAATGCAAATAGTACTCTGGTATCACAGCGCACACTTCTCAGAGTCGCACTGTCTCCTGGCACGGCCGCTCCAGACCTGTCGCCGTCTTAAAAGCCTGGAAGAATTTTTTTTAATTGAAGTTTAATTTTGATAGTAGTAAAATGCACAAATCCGAAGGATATGGCTTGATAAATTTTTACATCTGTATACACCAGATCAAGTCTAGAACATTTTATTACTTTAGAAAGCCCCCTTATGCCCCTTTCCAGGCAATCACTACCTCCACAAAGGTAACCCCTATTCTGTCTTGTCACCAGAGATTAACTTTTACTGTTCTCAAACTTCATGTAGGTGAAATCGCACAGTGTATCTTACACAATGCATTCATTTGTGTCTGGCTTCCTTCAGTCAATATAATGTTTTGGAATTCATCCATATATTTGGGTGTATCAATTAGCGGATTCTAAATGGCTTCTTCCATAGAGAAGAGGAAGGATTTGGTAAAAAATTTCTATCACTGCTATTTTAGAATTCCATGAAGGGCTAAAAGAATTCGGGATGTTGGGAAAAGATGGAAACTTTAACACAGGCATCTAAGTCTTCCCCCTCCACCTGCCCTCACTCCCATGACAGTGATCAACACTGACAGGAAGAAGATATGCACTGGTTTTTAGATACTAGGAATGGCTTCACCTGTATGGTAAAAGCTTCAAGGAGTTTCTGCTAGAGCAGTGCAGGTGAGATGAGACTGGTCTGAAGGTGCCTTGGAAAGCAGCCTCAATCTCCACATCCTGAGAGGAGGGAAGATGGCTGTGGGACAGGCAGAGATACCTAAAAGCAGAAGCCGGCATGGTGGTTGGGCTTCCTCCAAGACTGGAAGGCTGTTATGAGCACAGCAGCTCCATGGAAGCATCTCCCCAGCACTGGCAGCCAAAACAAATAAAAATCCACTGAGATGGAAGATCCTCTGAGGCTGGTTGTCTGGTCAAGCAAGAAGCCTGGCACCCTTCATGGTCTAAGCAGGTGGATTCTTCTTGAGTCAGTGTTGGTGATTTATCTTTTCCTAGAAAAGCGTCCATTTCATCCAACTCTTCAATTTATAAGCATGGACCCACACGGTCTCACAGTTGTGTTTTGAATCAGCTGATGGTTGGCTGGAGTATCATCTCAATAGTGCAGAAAGTGGGTATTGATCTTTCTGAGCCCTTGAATATCTGAGAATATCTCCTCGTTGCCACATATGGAGGATCAGCAGTGTGGGGTGTGTGTAGAGACCTAGGGTTGCAAGATTCCAGAACCTCAAAACTCAACATTGGGTGTCTGATGACATCAGAGGTGAAGACTGAGGCCAGGCTGACTTCTTCCTTTATAGGTAAACGTTTTCCCTGAGTACTTATAGAGTTCTTTTCCTTGATGTTAGAACTTTACCAGGATACATATCTAGGTCTTTAATCTTTTTTTATGAATTTTTCCCTGATGTGATTTGTTCTCTTTTGAAACACAGATTTGAGTTTTTCTTTAATTCAGGAACATTTTTCTTCTCATATTAAATATTACTTCTGTTGCATGTGTCTTGATATCTTGTTCACAGGTATAGATTTTCTTTCTTTTTTTAAATTTTCTTTTTTTTTTTTAATTTTTATTTTGTCAATATACACATATTTATGGGATACAGAGTTGACTCTCAGTATTTGTCTGTACAGTATGTGATGATCAAATCAATATTGTTAGTATGTTCATCAATACAAATCGTAAATACTGTATGTGTCCCTTACCCAGTTACTCCCTAAACCCTTCCCACTTCCCACCTGTAATAACTATAGGTCCTCATTTTCTGTGTGCTGTATCACATTGCCTGTCTTCAGTATCTCCCATCTCTCACCATTTCACCTCTATCCTTTTCCTCTGAATCCTAAGGAACTTTTCACTAGCTTGTCCTCGTCAGCACTGATTTGCATTGTTAATTTAGCTGTTACTGTATTGAATGCATTTTTAAATGGTTTAATTTCTTTCTGCCTCTAAACCACAGTGCTTTTCATCTTTTTCTCCTCAATCTCATCTAGGTTTTTGTTTCATGGAGTCTGTACTTTAAAAAAATTTTTTTATTCAATTGACAAAGCAAATGTCATTGGAATTTACTTCTATTTCCCATAGTAAGTTATTTTCAAAAGCATGTTTTCCTCTGCACATTTTATGACACAGACATTTTTCATAGGCTTCACATTTTTTTTCCTTTTTAATTGTTTTTAATTGATGAGAGTTCTATCCAGGTCTGGCATTTCCTTCCAAGTAGAGGGCAGTGAATTCTTCTAGTAATTTCCCCCCACGTGGACCTTGAGCTGGAGGAGTTTACAATTTCAGGGAATGAGCATCCCGGGGGACACAGAGGAAGGTGAGGCCACAGAGGATCTCAGCCCTGGACTGTGACTTCTCCACATTCAACCAGGCCACCATGGCACGTTTTAAACAGCCCAAGTGTCCACACTCTGTCTAGAAGCTTCCTATCATGTCCATGTGAGGCCCTGCTGCCTTGGGAAATCTCCCTTTCCCAGCTACTATTGCCATGACTCTGCTGCTTGGTCATGGGGAAAGGCTCCCCTGTCACCACCTAGCTCTTGAACTCCAGTCTCTTTTTTTTCTTTTTTTTTTTTTCGTTAAATTTTTATTTTGTCAATATACACTGTATATGATTATTATGGCCCATCACCGACACCTCCCTCCCTCCTCCCTCTCTCCCCTCCCCCCCAAGAATGTCCTTTCCGTTTGCTTGTTGTAACAACTTCATAAAGGTATTGTTGTTATATCTTCTTCCCCACCCCACCCCCGGTTTTTTTTGTGTGTGTGTATGTGGGTGAATTAATTTGTTTGTTTTTTTTAGCTGGAGCTAAAAAAAAAGAAGATGCATTTCATTGGTGG